>NC_133619.1:562267339-562567339 GCF_048593235.1 Sminthopsis crassicaudata
TACATTGGTAGAATTGATAGATAATTTTTGATAGGTAATCTGTACTCTCACCTCTACCTCCTTATGGAAATAGGTCTTTTAAAAAACTAAGTATTTTTTTTTTCTGATTATATGTAAAAATAATTTTAACATTCATTTTCTAAAAGTTTGAGTTTCAAATTCAATTCCTTTCTCTTTTCTTCTTTCATTGAGAAGGCAGCTGTTTTAATATAGGTTACACATGTGATTTGCCTGCTTTTGAGATTTTTACCAAGTTGGAATGTCTCCTTCCCTGATGGGTGTGCTGGTAATGTTTAGCAAATGATTCTCCCTGAAAAAAAAAAAAAAAAAAAAAAGCAATCCAGATGTATAGATGATATAATTTTAAGCTGAATATGCATTATCAACATTTTCCCCATTACTTTCTTAAGCCAAGACAATCAGCAAAACAATAAATCAAACCTTGATTTGTAGCACGTGCTGATTTTAAAAGTGGAAATGCTTACAATTAAAATTTAGCAATTATCTCTACAGGGTTAATTTGAGCTAGCTCCAGTATTCCTACAGGAATACCTAGGAAGCCATATCTCCATATCAATGGGACTAGAAGCTACCAGGAAATAGCATCCAGTATAGTATACTTTGAACCTTATACTTGGAACCAGTTAAATCCCAAACCAGCTTAGTCACTTTCAAGGAAAAACAAGCTTATTTTGCATGGGTTTCTACCTATAAGTTAGAATTTTGATCTTATCATGTAAACTATCTATATTTCCTACAAATCATTCATAAAATTTGCTATTATAATTTCTACTTTATCAACAGTGTTACATTGCTGAATCATGTGATTCAACTCTTGATAGATTCTAAAATCTGTTGTGGATACAAATAATAAATTAAATTTTGACCAGAGCTATTAACAGGAATATTTTCCTCACAGAGAAAATTCATTTGAAGTACAGTGAATTTGGTTATGGCCTCTCATTTTTATTCTGTGCATGTCTTATTTTGGGGGGCATATTTCTTATATAAAATCCCTGTGAGGGATCTGTTACTCTTTATTGGATTGTTTAGATTGTTTAATCCATTCACATCAAAAATTATGTGTTTGGTTTATATTTTCTTCCAATTGTTTCTAATAATGTGTTTTCCCCTCCTGTATTATGGTTTGGTCTTTGTTGTTGTTGCTATTATTTCACTTTCTCTATTGTCTAAAAAGACAATATTTTGTCTTTTTAGTTATTGTAGTTTAAGACAATCCCATTCCCATAGATATTCTTCTATTCATACTTAAACCCTGACTCCTCTTGTTTGTCAGCTTCCTAGTTTGATCATTTAACTTTATTAATTTGTATTTATTTCTTCTTTTTATCTAGTTATCATTTTTCTCTCACTTAAGAACTCTCCTCTCCTTCCTTCCAATTCCTTTCATTTGTATTTTTAAAATCATTTTTGCCCAATTTTCTGAAAAAAATTCTCTCATTCCTTTCATTTCTTTTCCCATTTTATCTATTCTAAACTTTTATTTTTTGATTCATGATCCTTATATAGTTGTTTATGCCTTCTTTAGTCTCTGTATTCCTTATAGTATTAAAAATTAGTCTCTGTATTTCTTATAGTATTAAAATTTAAAAAATAAATTAAATAAAATTTCTAAGGTTGTTATTTTGAGTACCTTTTCTAAATAATTGCTATGTTACTGCATCAAACTTTTTCCCTCTCCCCTTTTTTTCTGTTTCTCACTCCTGAAAGCATCAATTCCTGCAGAGAGGACAGAAGTATTGTTCCCTGATTTAACATCATTCAGATATTGCCTTAATCATTTTCTTTCTCATTTGTTATGAAATCTTCTTTCTGAGTCCAAGCCTGCTCATCTATCTGGATATCTATTGATTCTGGAAGCTCTAATTTCCATTCTTCTGAGGCAGGATGCTATCTATCCATGGAGGAACAGTGTTCTTTTAGAGGTAATCCCTACAAATTGTACCCATTTTAAGACTTCCATTTCCCATCAAAACATATGTTTCCTTCCATTTGCCTCAATGGTTTTAACTCCCACCATTTAATCAATATTTCTTCCTTTGCTTTCTTTCTGTTTCTGTCTTTTGCTATTTCACCTATTCTCTGGAAGCCCTTCTCCTCTTTGAGAGATTATAGGGATTATTTTCTCTTTATGGTTTACCATCAATTTTAGGTAAACATCTACTAACTTTCTCCCCATTTATGTTCTCTTCCATTTTGCAGTTAGTTCCACAATAAAACATTGGTTTATATGTAGGGAGAAGCATGGAAATATTGTAGGGTTTAATCTAAGAGGTTTCAGGCCTATCACTTCTATTTAAGTATAACTTTCAAATTTATACTTTTAAAATAAAATCTTTCAGTGGTCCTTTGTTGTTTTTGTTATTGTTAGAATTGTCTTTTTCTTTTTCTTTAATAGTTTCTAGATATGGAAAAATTTAGCAATGGAATAATAAAGCAACTTTGGCTTTACTTTATAATTATATTTGTTTACTTTTCTATGTTTCTTTTGTCCAGGATGTTTGCAAAGCAAACAATCTGCTCATATCTTTCTATTGTTTCAAATGCTTCTCTTTTACTGAATGTTCATCATTTTTTCATTGGTAGTTTTATTTGAATTTTGAGCTCTTTCGTCTTTCCAGAATATAGTACTCCATTCTCTTCTGTGATTTCTTATAGATGCATAATAGTCTTTTGTTAATTAATTTTTTTTTCATATGTGAAGGTCTTTTCCCTAGTTTATGGAATTCCATAAATTGCTTGACATTAGAACCACTGTATGTCTTAGAGTTTGCAGAATAAGGCTTTTCTTTTTTTTACTTATTTTGGTTTTGGTTTTCTAGAGTCAATTTATGAATTCTTTTGATTGGTACTTTGTTTTCTATGTTCAGAAATTCTAAGAAGTTTGTTGTTTTTTTGTTTTTTTGTTTTTTTCTTTTGTTTTGTTTTTGGGTTTTTTTTTTGAGACAATTGAGGTTAAGTGACTTGCCTAAGGTCACACAGCTAGTAAGTGTAAAGTGTCTGAAGCCAGATTTGTATTCAGGTCCTCCTAACTTTAGGGCTAGTACTAGAAGTTTTGGGGGTTTTTTGTTTGTTTGTTTTTTTTTTTTTTTTTTTTTTTAATATTATTTCTTTCACTTTTGCTGGAACTCTGTCTTCCCAGAAATCAGCCAGAGTCAGAATCACTAAACATCTTTATTCTTGATCTTTTTTGGTCAAGGTCAGGGGGTAAGGCCTAGCAACCTCACATACACCTTCCTCCCTCAAAGGGCAGGAGAGATTGAGTCAGCTTCTTCATCTCAATTCCTCTTCCTCCTCCCACTCCTCCCACACACATCACTTCCCCCTCTTTGTCCCACCAATCAAGTCAGCACAGAACAGCTGGGGAGGGTCAACCTTCAAACAAGTTAATATGGAACTGTCCAATTGGCAATTAGTCTCATGTGCTTCATTATCCAAGTGCATTGCTCAGTTTAGCCCTTTACACATTGTGGTGCTCAATTTTGTTTTGTCTTGCTTTTTACTTTTTTCTTATAGGATACCTATAAATTGTTTCTTCATATCTGGTGGTAAAAATCAATATCTTTCTTGTATAAAGAAAATATATTCTTTTAAAAACATTGCTTTTTGCTTAGCTTCTTTTAAACTGTCTTTCCATTTGTTTTCCCAGTTTCTCTTTCTCTTTTACTTCCTTAGAGAATCAACACCATTGAAACTTTTCTATTCTGTCAATTATTTCTGCTGTGCAAGCCATATTTTCTGCTTTCAGGAATTATATTTCTTTTGAACCATTCAGCAATGTCATGTTATGATTCCATGTTCCTTTGGGAATATATAGAAGTATAGAATCCCCTGCTTCATCAAGTGTTGACCCAGTTTCCTTTGTTTTGGAATATTTATTTAGAGATGTTTGAGCATATTTACAAGTCTTGTTTGCTATCTCCTTTTCTGTTTTAATATCTTCCCTGTTGATTTATCTGCTTGTGCTCATGGTTTCTCACTGAATTGTCTTCTTTTTGAAATCCTTGTCAATTTCAATTTACTTCTCTTTATATTCCCTTATTGTTCACTTTCTGACTTTTCCTGCCTTTTTTTGGTGACCTCCTGAAAGCTGGACCTCAACACTGTCTCAACCTCCTCCCATACTGAGGAATTAATTTGTATATGAACTTAGTCCCTACCCCAAATAACTTCTTAGGGGACAGAACTGGCACAAGCTAGAAACCAATCTCCTTTCCTTCAGTTCTGCTGCAGCTTCATACCTGTACTGGAATTTTGTATCAGTTCTCTCTGTTTAGTTCTCGAATTGCATGCTGCTCCTATGCACAACCACCACAGGGGAATAAACAAAAACCAAAAACTTGCTTCTATTTTCCTGCACTTTCCCCTCCTCTGAAAGGAGGTAGGTAGATCTGAGGTCTGAAGCTGGTTGCTATGGGATAGTGAATTCAAATGTAGCCTCAAATACTAAGCTAAGTCATCCTGGGCAAGTCATTTAACTTCTGTTTCAGTTTTCTCATCCATAAAATGGGGACAATAATAAAGGCACTTACTTGTTAGGGTTGTTGTAAGGATCAAGTGAGACTATAATTTGCATAATATGGCTCAGTTCCTGGCCTATGGTAGGCACTTAATAAATGTTTGTTTCTTTCAAAGCTCATAATAATGAAAAGGAATCTTTTTTTTTTTTAAAGAGGGTTCTGTAATAATATCCAAATCTTACTTTTTAAACAATCAATCAAATCTATTTTTTCCCTTTTTATCTGTTTATAATGAAAAGTTATTTATTGTTTCTACCATGTGGGTTAGAAGAAATACTGCTATTTATAATCAAGCAACTTTGCTACTGATGATCAGTCATTAGTTACTACAGGGCCCTATTTTTATATTTCAGTTCCTCTTTGCTAATGGCTAGCCTCAGCAGTAATGTTGAAACTCTCTCCTTTCCTTTTCCTCCTCTTTCCTTTTACTGATATTATTTTCATGTGAATGGTGAGAAGATGGAGGGATCATCTTTACAATATTATATTTATTCATTGAATTAAACAAACACAAATCCACAAATATCTAAGGATAGTAGCACACTGTCCAAGTCGGAAAAAATGAAAGTTGAGAGGAAAGAGGTAAGAATGGATTCTGTATTGATGGGAGTCATTAAAAAAAAATAAAGTCTGAGAATTGAGGTGGGAAGGAAGGAGGAGGCAAGAATTCATCTATTTCCAGTTCACTTCTGACATCATTCAATTCTGTTTTGAAGTTGTTAGAGGACTTCAATATCTTCCCCAGAAACTTATGAAAAAGTAAAAATATATTAGCTGAAAAAATAATCATTAGTATTTTATATGCAAAGTACTTTACATATGTTGTCTCATTTAATCTTCACAACAACTTCATGAGTAAGATACTATTATTCTTGTTTTACAGAGGAAGAAACTGAGAGGGGAAGTGACTTTTCCAAGGTCATCTCATTAATATTTAGGTTGTGATTCAAACTGAAACTCAGATCTTCCTGACTTCAAGTGTATTGCTTTATCTGCTATTGGTTATCTCTATTGAAATATAAACTTGCACTAATTTTAAAAAAATATTGAAGTTCACTTTTATGGCTTTGAAACAAAATCAATAGATATGTGTGTCTGCCTTCTTAAATAATTTTTAATCAATTTTTTTTTATTTTCAAATATGGTGTATACATGGATAATTTCCAACATTCACTCTTGCAAAACCTTATATTCCAAATTTTTCCCTCCCTTTCTCCTACCTCCTCCCCTAGATAGCAACTAATTCAATATATGTTAAACATGTGCAATTCTTTTATATATATTTCCACAACACTTTTGATTTTTATTCTAACATCTAATTCAGTGGCTTGAAACATCATTTTCTTCAGAAGCCTACTTTCACATAAAACTCTATAGCATCTGAAGTTAATAGAGCACTTTTTCCTTCACAAATGGGAAGCAAACAGATCAGATTGATGTATAAACTTTAAAAAAATATATCTGTAACTCATGTCAGCAAACAGGTTGTCTGTGTAGTAGGGAAAATGGAACTCTGTGGGGCATGGATATGGAAGAGAATGAAATATGAGTGGCCTTTGGCATTGCACAGGAACATTGCCCTAGGATGCTCCCTGAAAACTACAGTAATAGGGAGAGCTATTGTGACTTCGGCATTGAGAACTGATCTGGTCTATCTTGGATTAAAGTGGCCTGCAATTGGGATAAGACAGTGGAGCTAGAGTCAATAGAAGAGTACGGGAAAATTTTTACTTAGGATGGAAGGCCAGGTTCTTCTGCTGTGCATGCTCCTGGATCTCCTTGACGTAGACCAAGGGGGTGGCTGTGTTGGACCAAGGATGTGGCTTGTATTGCTTCAGTTTGTACTTAATTTGGAGAAATGGGTTATAGGATTCAGTGCAGGAAGAGCGCTTTCAGTTTGTCTCATACAATGTTCTTATTTGACAGAGAAGGAAACATCTGTACTCAGCAGTTAGCTATGGCCTAAACTAAACCAGCTGGGGATACTCCCAATTTCCTTTCCCTAAAGAAGAAAGCCTAGTAGTCAGCTTTCTAACATTTGTGACATAAAAGGCCTGGCCCAAGTTACTTTTGGGAAATCTCAACTCCCCATTGAGAAACCCAGGAAATGGACCTTTTTTTTTCTTTTTTTTTTTAAAGTCTTCCTTCTCCTAGCCACATGCTGCTGAAAAAAAATTTTAACAACAATAAATAGGGAACCCCATGTAATTCAGTCTAATTCAATAAAATACTCACTTATAAATACCTTATATATGCAAAATTATTTTGCTAGATTTGGAAATACAAAAACAAAAACAAAATGATCCCTGCATTGTGTAGCTTATATTGTACTGGAAGGACCCAACAAACTGGCACCAAAATAAATATGAAGAAATTTCTGGAGAAAAGAGGTATTAATATCTTTTTGTTAACTGAGAGGATCAAGAAAAGCCTCAAGTTCTTACCTAATTGATTCTTGACAGAGTCAAGTGGTAAAGATGAGGAGAGAGAATATGCTAGATATGCAGGTTACATGGGAAGGCATGTACATAGGCAGACAGCTAGTAAATAAAATGTCATGTATAGGAAACAGCTAGTAGTCCAGTAAGGCTAAGAAAGAGAGTGTATAAAATAAGACTGGAAAGATAGATGGGAACCAGACAGTGGAAGAACTTAAATGCCAGATTAGCAATTTTGTGTACTCTCCTAGAAGCAATAGAGAATCATTAAAGATTTCTGAATAAGGATGTGGTATGGTCAGATCTGTGTCTTGTAATTTAATTGGGTGATAGAACAGATGAGCTAAGACACCTATCCCGTCTCCCACACCAGCAAACATTAGCACAGAGCAGAGAATTGAATAAATTGGAAGGGGAAGAGACTAAAAACAGGAAATTCAATTAAGACTATGGCAAGAGTTCAGATGAGAAATAATAAAAGACTGAGTTATGGTAGAAGTTGTATGAACAGAGAAGATTGATATGAAAGATCTAGCTTATATTAGCAATGTCATTATTTATATAACTATCTGACATCAGCAGGAGTAACAATCCAATAGCTTCCTTTCCAGATTTCCAGTCACTTATACTTTTAGACTACTGCCAAAGACCTATTTCAGCCCTTGATTGGCGTTAGTTAATCCAGCAAAACAATGACAAGCAGTATAAGTTTCCCTCTTCCTGGAACAACTTGATCTTGACTGCTGTGTGCTTCAATAGTACATCAGTTCTGGACTACCTATCATATCTTCTCTGGTGTGAGCCACTACTGTACACTGTCCCTGGTCCTGGCATTGGAGGCCCATAGAATGTTTTATTTTCCTGGGATCACATATATCTGTATTTTAGGATATAATGAAACGGTAGAGATAAAAGGCTACACAGCAGATCTGGCTTATGACCACCCTAACTCGAAAGCATGGTCAGGAAATGCATACAGTAACCATAAAAGGTCAGATCTCTGAGGAGACAGGCTACCAGACAAGCAGTATCTCCTTGGTACTTCCTTTAATTGATTCCTGATTTAGAACTGAATCTCCAGGCTGGAATGAATTTTTCATTTTTATTTCCATATATGTCATTTTTGGTGCTCCAAAAGAAAACATTATTCAATGAAATGAATATTTATTAATGTCCACCACATGACAGGTACTGAATTTCAAAGTGCTTTACAAACATCTTATTTGTTGCTCACGATAACTTTTTGAAGTAGATTTTGTTTTCTTTCCTATTTTTGAAAATAAAACTTTAAAAATGAGGAAACTGAAGATTGGAAAACATAAGAGACTTGCCCAGTCTCACAAATAAAAAGATTGGAAATCATAACTCCAAGTCCAGCAGCATCCACTGCCTTTCTGATGCAGACCTGATCTGGATTTTTGGCTTCTACTTTCTTAGATCCTCATATGGATCCATTCCTTCCAACTAGAGGAGATTGCTACTCTTAGCCCAGATGCTTGTTCTAAGCACTTCTTTGTGTCAGCAATCACAGATAAGAAAGATATTACCATCTAGATGCTTTTCTAGGTCCAACAGAGATCTACATACAGCTCTCCTTAGGTGTTCTGAACATGTTCTCAGGAAAAGACTTGAGAGTTTCCTATCTGAATTACACGGAGAGAAGTTCTTTTAACATATTACATAAATAATGCTATATAAGTACTAGGTCAAGAGCCTCCTTTTTCATAAATTATTCATCTATTTATAGCAGTGGTTGAAGAACCTTTTTTCTGTCAAGCCATTTGGATATTTATACTATCATGCAGAGGCCCTACAAAATTATGAACTTATAAAATTCAAACGGTGGGAGGTTGTTGTACCAGCTTTCAGATCCCCACTGCCTGTGGTTGCCTCAGCAAATGATTTTTGTGACTTTTATATAGTTTTGTAGGCCAGATGTTTCCCATTGCATATATGTGTGTGTATGTATATGTATGTATATATATATACCGTGTTTCCCCGATAATAAGACCTATCCTGAAAATAAGACACCCACATACTCTTTAATATTCCGCTAAAATAAGCCCTCCCCCGAAAATAAGCCCTATCGAACTTACTATGAAAACGGTCATCATGGTGATCCCCTGCGCTATATGCTGCGTAGCGGTACCTTCAGTAAGCAGCGCTGCCCTCCCCTCCCGGGTGAAACGCACGTCGCGCTCCGAGCTGCATCCAATCAGAGCTGCAGCAGTGAGCGCGTCATCCTCTTCTTCCCTGGTGATTTGCTTGCTGGCGCTACTGAGAGCAGCGCCGCGGAGTAGAGCTGAGACAGGACCATCTAAAAACTCGGTAAGTTCAGTAAGCGATGGAGAATAAAATAAGCACTCAGGGGGCATGATGGAGGCTAAAAGGGGCATGATGGAGGCTAAAATGGGCATGATGGAGGATAAAAGGGGCATGATGGAGGATAAAATAAGCCCTCCCCTGAAAATAAGCCCTCTGGTGTTTTTTAGTCCCAAAAAAATAATAAGACAGTGTCTTATTATCGGGGAAACACGGTACATATATATATATCTTCTGTAGAGTTAAAGTCAATCAAACTTAGGATCATTTAGATCAGGGCCTTTAATTTTTTCTTGTAGAATGACTTCTTGCCCCTGGAACTTACCAACATTGACTGGGATTCTTTGTAAAAGTTCTCCCTGCTAAAAGAAAGCAGAGGGATTTTTTCATAGTATTCTTATATCAAGATGAAATATTAAGACCATTTTGAAACTTGGCTTTCTACTAGGGCAGAGTATAAGTCTGGTTCTGAAACCAAATCTACATCTACATTTTCAGAGGCTGGCTGACCTTTTCAGGAGTTGGGCCTTAAAAGAAATAGTACCAAAAGGATAGATCACAAGTTAAGAGTTAGTTTTTAATATAACAGCATAATATGGATTTTTCTCAGGCCCATTGACATCACAAGAAGAGATCCTGACTTGTACATAAATTGGATTTAAGTGAAGCAGAGTTGCACAAAATCATTGGCCTAATTGTCTCTTCCAGAGTCACTGAAGTCCAGTGGAAAGACGAAAGTTATGATGAATGATGATAGCCTGGGGTGCAGTGGATGACCTTGGTGTCTTTGACTTCTGACCAAGCTCTAAGCTTTTCACCTGCTTCAAACACTTTCCTGATTGGAATAAATTATTCTCATCCACCAACTCCATGGAGGGAAGCCTTCACATGCTTGAGGCAGATAGGTCTCAAAGCTGTGAATGGATTTGTGGCCCCCCTCAGTTCCTCTCCACCTGGTTTAGCCATGTGCTTTATCAGGTGTGGCCACTGCAGGTGCTATAGCTTCTTGGAGTCACAAGTGAAAGTTGTGTGAAGATGGACCCCAAAGGTGGATGAGCAGAGGTGCTAGTCCTCCTTGAACACCCATACACTCCAAACAGCCCTGATTAAAGTCATCTTTTCCTATATCAGCCATAAATGACCCTAATGAATTACAAAACCACATGCAGTAGCTATTGTTTTTCAGTGTCTCCTTTTCTCCTCTTCTTAGTGTAAAAAGATTTAGTTGCTAAGGGTAGAGGATGCCAGAGTCTTAGGAAAGTTGTTGTCTGTCCTGGCAGGCAGTTTTCTGCCTAAACTAGCTATACTAAGATGAAAACTCCTGTAATTAATAATATACATTTTTCTTCAATAAATATACTTTTTTGTCTAACCATCTGTTTTATAAATAGCCATCTTTTTTTCTGTTATAATAATTATTGAATAATGCTTAGCTTTTGAATGCTGACCCCCCAATATTTGTATATAAAGAACATTTTATAACTAGGTTCATGGTAGATGCCTTCCCCCTTGATGTTTACCTCAATTAGCCATAATAAAAGTCTTCTTGCTTCATTCTTCAGCTATTATCTGATCCTGACCTCAGAAACCCATACTTGAGTTCCCTAAAATCTATTTAGGGTCATATAATAGAAAGAGACCTAGATTACAGATCAGATGATATGAGTTCAAATCCTGACTCTACTACTAATGAGGTAATTTTTAACAAGTCACTCTGTGAGCTTCCTTTCTCCTCTGAATAAAATAATCTTTTGTCATGACAGGAAGAGATAAAAATTTTGGAAATGGACATTGGATTTCTCTAGTTCATTGCCCCCTCCAGGTGGAACCCTTGGATTTCAGCTATGGCACTTCCCCAAGTTCTCTAGTCATTCAGTTCACAAAGATTTAAAACATGCAACATTTTTATTTGTTTAACACTAATTTATTTATTTACTGTAGCCAATTGAATGTAAACTCCTTGAAGGCAGAGACTTTTTCATTTTGTCTTCATATTCTCAGATCCCAGCAGAGTGCTTGCATGTACTAGACAATCAATAAATGTTTGTTGAAAGAATTCATAGTAAAAGACTTACATACTTGGTCTAGAGCCAAGAGAGCCATCTAGGCTAATCCAGTCTTTTTATAGTTGAGGAAATTACAAAAGAGCCTCATAGGAATTAAGTGACTAGCCTAAAGTCACAGAGATAGATTTGATCTCTAGCCCTCCATCTACAGAAGGAGAGCTCTTTTGTAATGCATGTGTACAACCAATTTACAATTTCTTATGTCAACATGGGGTTTGAAATTCTAAATAGATTTACACTTCTCAATGCATGCAATCAAACTTTATTAATCAATGCATTCAGACAGTACCTTCTAAACACCTGTCATTTCTTTCCTAATGGGATCTCAAGTTTCTCTGCTGGGCCAGAGGCTGTCTCTTCCTGAAAGTGGTGATGTGGCAGATCTCTAGTAATCTGCACTGTTTTCAAGCTAATGAGGGATGGTTGAGTCTCCAGGGTAAGAACACAGGAGTACCGTAGGAACACACTGAAAACTGTTGCTTCTGGTATTTTTTATTTTTAGTTATAGTTGTTCCTAAGTTATTTGTCAGGGGCAGTTACATGGCACAGTGGATAGAAAACTAGGCCTGGAGTCAGGAAAACTTATCTCAAGTGCAAATCTGATCTCAGACACTTACTACCTACATAAGCCTGGGAAAGTCATTTAACTCCTCATCTATAAAATAAACTGGAGAAGAAAAAGCAAAAATATATATTTGCTGAGAAAATCCTAAATGGGATCATGAATTGTTGGACATGCCTTGTAAAGGACTGAAACTCTGAGCAGATGCACTTGGACAACCTAGCACTTAAGGCTAATTACCAATTGGACAATACTCTATTAACATATTCTTGGAGGATGATGCTACTCAACAACTCTGTGCAGGCTTGATCTGTGGGTGTGGACAGAGAAGGGGGAGAGAGATCAGAGGGTGGAGTAGGACAAGCAGGATCATTCTTTGGCCGGGGAGAGAGAGAAAGGAGGTGTGTAGATTCCTAGATCTAATCCCCTGACAGCAACCCCAAAAGACCAAGAATAAAGACTTTTGCTTATCAAAACTCTGGCTGATTCTAAGATATCCAGGATAATAATGCAGTCGCAACAATGACTGAAAAAAAACTTAACAACAATACCATCACTACCACCAAATTATTTACCACATATTTTGATCGACATTTTATTTCAAAATTATTGTCAGTTGGTAAATAAAAAATTTATTGACACGTATGTGTCAGGTACTTTGCTACTGATCAAGTTACTTATATTTTTTCATTGGTGGTCTAGCTGATCAGAGAGTTTACATGTTTAAGAATACCATGTTGTATATTTTAACATATTTAACATGTATTGGTCTACCTGCCATCTAGGGAAGGGGGTGGGGCAAAGGAAAGGGAAAAGTTGGAACAGAAAGTTTTGCAAAGGTCAATGCTGAAAAATTACCCATGCATATGTTCTGTCAATAAAAAGCAATAATAATAATAAAAAAGAATACTCATGTTGTGTGATTGTGTGCTTTATCATACCACACAAATGCCTATCTTATTGAAAAATAACATAGAAAAACAACTCAATCCCAAAATGGAAATTTAAAATCAAGTGAAATCAGTTGCACTAAATTGCTAAATTATATTAAGATATTAGAACAACTACATCTTTCCATTATTCCTCATTGCTTCAATGAACCCCAAGAGTGTCGAGATACCCTCCAACACACACACATACACACACACACGTGAGGTATGTGCACACAAACATACAACCTAGACAGTCATCTCTTTGCCTAAATTTTCTGGTTGCTGTTAACTGTTGTTTAACTATGGAACACTTAGGGGCAAGGAGCTATTATTGTATTGTTCTAAAAACAGCAACAAATATGGAATTTTTTGGCTTCACCCTGGTCTTGTAAGGGAAAACAAACCCTCAAATATAATGTATTTTTGTCCCATGGTTTGTTTCAGGTTCTGACGCAAAAGGATCATGTTCTCTCTTTGGCTTACTTCCTCCCCTTTTTTTAGTATCCCAATTAATACAGGTTTATTCTGCTTCATTCAACTGTTTTGGAACAATCATAATCAAGTGGGAGCAGTCTGTTGCTTTTTTTTTTTTTTAAACAATTCAACAGAAGGGATGATTTATCTTACATAGCAACATTCACCTGAGTTTCACTTCCTATGACTGAAAACTGGTCAGATTCCCAGTCACTAGAAACAAACCAGGAGCTCTTTTTGTTCTCTCAACAAGGAGCCGATTAGTGTGTCTATTTTTATTTTATAAGGAAGGAGGTATATTCATCAAATGCACAACAATCAAATTGCTGATCCCTGGATCAATCTGAAGAGCACACCTATCCCTGTGAGGTCAGTACTACAAGTGTTGTCATTCCCATTTAATAGATGAAGAAACAAACCTAGAGAAGCTGAGATTTAATTATGATCACATAGCTAGTAAGTGGTATAGAGCCAGAATTTGAATCCAGCTATTTTCAAACATGAAAAAAGTATGAAAAAGAAGTATGAAAAAAGAGAAATTCTACAAAATCATCCTAGCTCCAGGATTCTACAATGTGATAATATCGTAAAGTTTTTAATGCAATGCCTGGCATTTAGCAGGTGCTTAATCAATATTTGTTCCCTTCCTTTCACTTGTTTGATGCCCCAGTCTCCATTTTTGCTGCTTTTTCTGAGCTAAGTTTATGTTAAATAAACTTTATTCATTAAATTACTTTTTTCCCCAATGTCTCACAATTTTATTTTCTGCTGTGGGAACTTCCAATGATTCTTTGCTCTCCACAGTGATTAAACATACTACAAAAATACCAGCTATAATATTGAAAAGCAAATGTAAGACTTTATGTAAATCCTTATCATATTTTACCTTGAGAAGCACTCTAGCAGAGTAAATGGAGAATTGGCTTTGGAATCAGAAAGACCAAGATTTATGACACATGCTAGCTGTATGACCCTGGACAAATCACTTTGATTTCATAGAGCCCCATCTAACTTTTTAAGACATAAGTCACAAATAAGTTGTTATATCTTCACAGTGGAGGGGGTTTCCACTCCAGAACTCTCCTACTCTAAAGAAATGGCAGGTCTAGATTCTATTCACCCCTCAAAATTTATTTTCTAAATTTGGTATAACCTATAGTTCCTATCATGTTTAGGTGTCTTTTGGATACCTTTTGTAATTACAAATCTTCATTTTTCACTTATACTTTGGTGAGGTTTTTTTCAGTTATCCTATAATACTTTAGGTGAGATTTTTATCTCAAAAAATAGAATCAGAATTAAAATATCTTCATAAATCATTTTCCTTTATAATAGCTAGCCATCACTCTTTTAAACATTCATGCTATAGCACTTGTAACCTCTTTTATTACCTAGCATCTGATTTTCTGTATTTTTTTTTGTTTTCAACTTTAATAAGCAGTAAAAATGAGTGCCTCCATATGCATTGTGGAACAAAAGGATGGGTTTATATGAAAGTTCAAATCTCTATTATGCAGAATTTGCTTTTCTTATTGATAGATGTGGGAGAGCTGTATAAATATAAAAATGTCTGGTTCAGCTCTCATGTACAAGATATGGATTTCTAGTCTGTTATCTGACCCATTCCTCTTTAAGAAAGATTGATTTCTGTTTTTTGTTTTGTTCTTCATTTAATACTATTTTATTTTCTCCAATTACATGTAAGGATAGTCTTCAGCATTCATTTTTATAAGATTTTGAATTCCAAATTTTCCCCCCTCCTTTCCTTACATGTTTCCTCTCTAAGACAGGAAGCAATCTGATATAGGCTATATACATACAATCATTTTAAACATATGTCCATATTAGTTACCTTGTGAAAGAAAAATCAAGGCAAAGGAGGAAAGCCACAAGAAAGAAAAAAAGTGAAACTAGTATACTTTGATCCATATTCAATCTCCATAGTTCTTTCTCTGGACAAGTTTGGTATCTTCCATCCCAAGACTATTGGAATTATTATATATCATCTTATTGCTGAGAGAGTAAAGTCTATGATGGATGATCATGACACACTGATTTCTGCTTTTGTGAAGAACAGGAGGAAGGCTGTTGTTGTTTCATCATGTCACTTCATGACCCTATTTTGGGTTTTCTTGGCAAAGATACTGGAATAATTTACCATTTCCTTCTGTTGCTAATTTTAGAGAAGAGGAATCTGAGACAAACTGGGTTAAATGACTTGTCCAGTATCACATAAATAGCAGGTGTCTAAGGCTAGATTTGAACTCATAAAGGTGAGTCTTTGTGCTTCCAAGCCCAGGGCTCTACCTAACTTTCTGAAAGAAGGATATGTCTAGTTATTTGAGTTTTTTCTCACCCATCTCCAAGAGGATTATTATTCTAGAATTATATTTATCAATGAAACCTCCATTGCTAGTAGTCTAAGGATATAATATTTTGGGATCAAATATAAACACCAGTTTTCCTGATTGCTTTTAAAGGGAGAATAAACTTTAGCTTGCCATGTACCATCAGCTTAATTCCCTCCTATAGAATACTGATTACATGGAAGACCATCATGAACAGTGAGTATTTTTCTTTATCAAGATTAAGCAAATAGAAGTAGGGAATATACAGATTAAAATGGACTGAAATATAAACAAAAGTAAAGGAGATTATTTTCTGGGAGTGAGATACAATCTCAGTTCTATCAAGGAAAGAGTGAAGGATCTCACTGAGGGGAGTTTGATTTTAGCAATTTGTAGAGCTATTTTGCTGCAAAATGAAGGGAGCTGTTGAGGAATGGCTTCTTATAGTCTGTAGGTCCAGGTATCTGTCCCTTTTTCCATTCAAAAGTCTGTTTGCCTTTCTTGGCCTTTTCTGACAAATTTTCTCCATACCATTTAGAATACATTCAAAGGCTGAAGGAATTCTATAGACATAGGGATAGAGACAGAATATTGTTTATTATAGAATATAAACTTTTAGATAAATAGGCACGGTTAATGGAGAGTGCCAAGATAAGTGCATTCTTTTTTTATCCTACTTTCTTTGTCATGAATTTCTTTAGGCAGAAAAACAACTTGTCCTTCTTCCCTCATGTGACAGATGTCTTCCAGGAATTAGAGAGATGCTCTATGTTAATTAGCAAATGTTTATACAGTATGTCAAAGATGGAATGCAATCAATATATAGTATAAATAACTTGAGCTATCTATATTAATAATTTCAGAACACCTGCATTCACAAAATAACTATCCCACTGAATTTATTCTGCTAACTGATATATGGAACTTTTATGAAGTTACTCCCACTTTAAAAGTAAATACACTATCTCATTTGACTGTCACAAGGACCCTATAAGGTTGAAGGTATTGTTATGCCCATTTTACAGGTAAAGAAATTAAGAATGAGAGGCTGAGTTGGGCAGGATCACACATCAAGTAATTCAATTCAATGAATATTTATAATAAGGTAGTCTATTCTGCACATAGATCTTATCAGATTACTATTAATGAGGGAAAGGAAAGGGGGAACCCCATTTCTTGGCGCATAGATAGTAAGATAATTCCATGAGGCACAGTGTCCCCTGTAAAATGAATTTATAGGCCCGAAAACCTAGATTGATAAATAAAAGGTTTATTGTAGAAATTTGGAAGTAAAGTTCAGTTAGAAAGATGCCAGGGCCGAAGGTGGCCACTGGGCGGGTAGGAACTGTTATATGGCCGGAAGGATACCATGTGTTGGCTGGGAGGGCTCCTTTGAAGAGGGCTCCGGCTTGGCCCTTTTTATATATGATGGGCAGTATCCCTAAGTTCTCAGGGGGCTTTTCAGTTAGCTCAGATCAGGTGAGGGCTGGGGGAAGCTGAGCTGATGATGTTGGGGGCCAGGCCTGGATATTCCAGCCCATGGGTTGGGCAATTAGAAAGGAATCTTAAAGGGACCCCAACCCTCATCACTATGAATGTAGTAAGATTTCAAAAATGGGTGCAACAGAGCAAGCTTCATAGGTCACTGTTCTATCCATCAATATTTAGTAAATGCCTACTTTGTGCAGGGCATATGATCAGAGAGAACCATATGAAAGTTTCTAGTAACAAACTCTCTGGGACCAACGCCAGTCATCCTGATCTATGTCTTGCCACTGGAATATGAGGACTGGAGGATAGAGTGAGGCTGAAATTGGTCCTCTTCAAGAACAAAATATAAAGAAGAAGGAAGAAAAAAGAAAGAAGAGGAGGAGGAAGAGTAGGAAGAGGAAAAGAAGGAGAAGAAGAAAAGCAGTAGTTGTAGCAAACAGATTCTATAAACCAATTATGAGCATAACTATTATTCCTGTAGTTCCTAGTTTAAGAGGTTACAAAAGAAGGGTATGTGATAAAAATATCAATTTACATTTCTATAATACTTTCTTCTGGTTCTTCTCACTTCACTCTGAAGTAGTTCTTACAAGTCTTTCTAGGTGTCTATGAAAGTTTCTTTCTTCATTTCTTATTGTAAATAGTATTCGTATTAGATATTTCCCAACTGATGGGATTCCCAAAGTTTCTAATTCTTTGCTATTATTACTATTTTAAAAGTTTAATAATTGGAAAAATTTAATTAAAAAAGAATGTAACTTAAAAAGGCAAACTTTTTGCAAAGTTTTTCTTTGACAGAGTACATTAAATGTGTTGATTCAAATGATTTAATTACCATTAAATGCTGGTAAAACCTTTTTCCTTGAATGAAAACAGTACTAGAAGTGTAAAAGGAGAAAAGAATACTGCTTATTGTATGCTCCTTGGTTTTCCCAAATTCAGGTGAAAGTTTTAAGGCACAGAATTGTACTTCAAACCACAAAAATCTATTTTTAATGTTCCCCTTTCTCTCTTACCCACAAGATCTTATGTGGGGGATGGGAGAGGAACTGCATACAGTTGATCTCAATTGTTCTAAAACCCAGGTGATTTTTGCCTTAGCTTTCAATCCCAGATTCACTTCCTTCTTAAAGATGAAACAAACATCTTTTTTTTTTTCTTAAATCATTTCTTACACAACTTTTCTTGGATAATGTCTTTCAAAACATAGTGTTTTGTTAGTTTTGTTTTTTTTAAACAACCATGCATATCTATGCAATTTGGTTAGTTCGAAATACAAAAAGAAAGGACAAAAGACCACAAATGCAGTAGCATTTGGAGTAGTAATTCCAGGACTCTGAAAGAGAATGATGGAGGAAGAACTTCCATTAAACAAAAGCATATCTTAAAAACTGTAAGGTCATTGGATTTTAACTTAGAACTCTTTTAATTCATTTAATTACCTCTGTGACTTTGGCTAAGTCACTTAACTGCTTTGAAACTTAGTTTCCTCTCTCTAAAATGAAGAGTCTTAATTATATTAGCTCTAACATTTCTCTAAGCCCTATGGTTTTCTGAAAACCTGTTAATTTAGGAATGGGATTTGGCAGAGAGGGATCTCCTTAGGTTTAACTGAGAGAGAATTTTAATACAGAAGTTAGAATGAGTAACAAATGGCATGGTCATTCAGATTGTTAGAATGGGTAACAAATGGCATGATCATTCAGATTCCCCCAATTGATAAATCACTCCCTGAAAGACATAGCTTAGCAAGTGGCTTTCCAGTACAAAGATCTCACCAAAGATCAGACACTTCAACTTAACTTTTTCCAATTCATATTGTATTTTCACACAGTATTTTTCTCAAAATAGTCTTGTGCAATAAGTGGTAAGCAACAAGACAAATGAGGAAACAGGCTTTAGGAGAGGGAACAACTTGGCTGATCACACTGCTGGAGTATACAAAGATGTTGTGATACCAAGTTTTGAGTATCTGAAAGAACTCACACTCAAACCATCTCCAAATAGAACATGGGCATTTATTTGGGCATTTACTTGGGGTAAGGGCATTTACTTGACACATCCTGCAGGTCTCCTCCTTAAGAGAACTCAGTAGAATGAGGCAGGATTATGTAGAGAGAAGAAAGAAAAAAAAAACAGAATTGGGCAAAGCAAGAAAATTGAAAGATTTCAGAGAAGATTTTGGACAATCTCTGAAAAGTTAAAGGTATGTGTAGAAAAAGGTAAAAGATCCTTTCATTCTAAAAAGGAAAAAAAGGTAAAGGGTCTTTTTTTTCTAATGAAATCCATGAAACAGAAAAAGTGAAAGAATTTTGGGGTGAAGCAGCAGCTAAGAATCCAACAATACTGAGTAAATAACTCAGCCAGGCCTCAAATTCACCTCTTATGTCCCTATGTCTAGATTTCTCTCTTTGCTAGGAAGAAATTTAGTAGTATAGAAAGTATACTGATTCTGGAGTCAGATGATCTGGGTTCAAATTCCAACTACAATACTTGTTAGTCATGTGATCTTAAATTTTTATTTCCTCATCTATAATATAAGAAACTTGGACTATAAGCAATTTAACAACCAGCTCTCTAGTGAAAAAAAAATAGAGCATGTTCAATACACTTTTACATTTAATCTGCATTATTAATATTCTCTGTCACATTATAAAGACTAGAAATCAACTAGCAAAATCAATAAATTAAGTTCTGACTTATAGTATTTGTCAAATTATGATGTGTACGTGTTCATATTGAAAATCCAACAATCAACTTTCATGAGCCCATGTAAGCAAACTCCCACACTCCCTGCTAGCCCAAACCACACCCATCACTACAGGATACCATTCTTGGAGTTTGGAAGACTCATTTTTAAGTCTGGCTGAGTCGTTTCTTAGTCGTTACCTAGGGGTAACTTCAGTTAGTCCCCCTACTTCAGTTTGCTCATCTTCCTGAAAGAGCATGGAAGGCACTTAGTAAAATGGAATGCTTGACCTAACAAGTTAATGTAAATTCTAAAGTTTCCAACTCAATCTCTGGGTAGTTAAGAGAAGTGATTAGAATATGATGCTCATGAAGTCAATATCTTGTCATCATACAGACTGGTTTCCTTCATACATTACTTGTCTTCAGCCTCTGCTCCCCATTACGGTCCTTTATTTCTCAGATATGTGCCATTGATCACAGGAATATTAGTGACCATTGATAAAGATGTATATCATTGATCACAGGAATAAAATTGATACAGATTTGTGTCACTGATCACAGGGAAAATGTTACACATTGATAATAGTACTTTAAAGTTTGCAAAGCACTTTACAAACATCCCCATTTTACAGAAAAAAGTTAAGAGGTTAGGTGATTTGTCCAGGGTCACATGGTTAAGTATGGAAGGCAAAATTTGAACTCAGGTCTTCCAATCTCCAAGTCTATAACCCTTTTCCTAATAATGAAACAGATTCCTCCAGAAAGGTAGGAACAAAATAGATCAAAGCATTATGGTTAGAGAAGAAATAATATTGGACTAGTCTAAAATATTAATAGTAGTCATTATGAGAGAAATGGGAACAAATGAGATCCTTGAACAGAACCCTACTTATATTTCTCATAATGCCCTGGAAGGGCCAATGGCTGTCTCTAGTCATAGGGAGCTAGTATCTGGTACAGCAGATAGGCTTCCAGTCCTGAAATCAGGAGGATCTGAGTTCAAATATGGACTCAAACATTTTCTAGCTGGGTCACCCTGATCAAACTCAAGAAATATTTTTTCTCTCAAACAGCCAAATCCCATTTCAGAGGCTTCAGGTCTAAAAGAAGGCCTAAAATAAGCATTCTTATGGCATGCTTTCTTTTCATATGAAGACTGAAGAGTCACTGGATTATTTTAGGGATGAATTAATCATGATAATTTTAGAAAGTAGATATTAAAGCATCAGAAATGGTAACTTTCTAGGAAGAACTCAGCTATAATAAAATCTGAAATTCCAACTGTATTACCATTCTGTGTTTGCTGTTTTAGCAGAGCCCCCAATTAAAATTGTATAACTTTTTTATTATTATAGCTTTTTATTTACAATATATATGCATGCACAATTATTCAGCATTGACAATTGCAAAACCTTTTGTTCCAATTTTTTCCCTCCTTCCTCCTATCCCCTACCCCAGATGGCAGGTAGACCAATACATGTTAAATATGTCAAAGTATATGTTAAATACAATATATGTATACATGTCCAGTTATTTTGCTGCACAAGAAGAATCAGACTTTGAAATAATGTACAATTAACCTGTGGAGGAAATAAAAATGCAGGCAGACAAAAATAGAGAGATTAGAAATGCTATGTAGTGCTTCACACTCATTTCCCAGAGTTCTTTCACTGGGTATAGTTGGTTCTATTCATTATTGAACAAATGGAATTGATTTGGTTCATCTCATTGTTGAAGAGAATTGATCATCATACAGTATTGTTGTTGAAGTATATAATGATCTCCTGGTCCTGCTCATTTCACTCAGCATCAGTTCATGTAAATCTCTCCAGGACTTTCTGAAATCATCCTGTTGGTCATTTCTTACACAACAATAATATTCCATAATATTCATATACTGCAATTTATTCAGCCATTCTCCAATTGATGGGCATCCACTCAGTGTCCACTTTCTGGCCACTACAAAGAGGGCTGCCACAAACATTCTTGCACATACAGGTTCCTTTCCCTTCTTTAAGATCTCTTTGGGATATAAGCCCAGCAGTAACACTGCTGGATCAAAGGTATGTATGATGACCGCGGTAGTACCCTGGATACCTTAGAATCAGCGGGAGTCAGGATAAGCAAAAGTCTTTATTCTTGGTCTTTTTGAGTCCTTGTCAGGAGAATAGATATAGGAATCTCCACACCTTTCTCTCTCTCCACCGCCAAAGAATGACCTTGCTTGTCCTATTCCACCGTCTGATCCCTCTCACACTTCTCTATCTACACCCATAGATTGAGCCAGCACAGAATGGTGGGGCAGGTCATTCTCCAAACATATGCTTATAGAGTATTGTCCAATTGGTAATTAGCTTTAAGTGCTCAGTTATCTAAGTGTATCTGCTCAGTTTCAGTCCTTTACAGGTATGCACAGTTTGATAACTTTTTGAGCATAGTTCCAAATTGCTCTACAGATGGTTGGATTTGTCCACAACTCCACCAACAATGTATCAGTGTCCCAGTTTTCCCACAACCCTCAACATTCATCATTATCTTTTCCTGTCATCCTAGCCAATCCGTCAGGTGTGTAGTGGTATCTCAGAGTTGTCTTAATTTGCAGCAACTGTGGGACAACCCATTAGTAGATTTTATAGAGAAAATTTAACTCCAGAGACATGACTGGGATTTCTGACAGGACATGGCAAGGTGAGACTGAGGACCCTACAGAGGGTGGGTCTCAGGGGTTTGACTTAACTTGGATTTTAGTCTGGATGACCTCCACAAAGGGTGGGACCATGGAGCTAAACTAATCTCCATCAATCTCCCTGCTTGCCTTAAGGATCAATTCTATAGTTTTTCTCTGCCCAATACACTATTTAGGACCTCATCAATATCATGCAAAATATATTTCCTGATTAGTTATGTTGTAAAAAAACAGAAACAAAATAGCAAGAAAAATAAGGAAAATGAAAAATACGTGCTTCACACACTCAGAAATCCACAATTCTTTCTCTGGAGGTCGCTAGCATTTTTTATCATGAGTTCTTTGGAATTGTCATGGAACATTGCATCAGTCAGAGTGGTTAAGACTTTCACGACTGATTATCATTATAATATTGCTGCTATTGTGTAAATGTTCCCCTCATTCTGCTCAATTCATTTGTATCCGTTCATAAGTTTTTCCTGATCGTTCTGAAATCATCTGCTATGTTTCTAACAGCATAATGATATTTCATCATAATCATATACTACAACTTGTCCATTCATTCCCCAATTGATGAGCATCCCCTCAATCTCCAATTCTTTGTCTCCACAAAAATAACTGCTATACATATTATTTTTAACTATAATTCTAATAGAGTTTTTTAAGCAGGGAAATGATATAGCTAGACTTATGCTTTTGGTAGCTTTTGTTTTTATTTTGTTTTTCCTGACTTGTGGAGGAGGTATTGGAGCAGGGAAGAATCTGGAAACTGGAACTTCAGCTAGGAAAAAGACTATTACAGGAGTCCAGGCACGAAGTGATAAGGGCCTGAATTAGCTTAGCAGCCAAGTGAATGTGTGACAAAAATGAGAGATGTTGTTCTTTGCCTTCTAAAGGTCACTCACAATACATGCATCAAGTCTGTGATATTCCATTGAGTCTACGGCCAAACTGGGAACAAAGGCTGCCAAAGGCATTACTTGGATTACTCATTTCAACCCCCTGGGTAGCATATTCAGTCCTATTTCTACAACACTGGGACAGAAATAAAACAGAACAATGCCTCCTCAATAGATTTGCTGGAATCAATGGTATTTACTTATCCATCTTTTTTTTTTTTTTTTTAACATTCGGCTATTTTTATCATTGTTGACTTGTTCTTTTTCTGAAACTTGAAAATAAAAGCTTATTTACAAGCTTACTATGGTCAGCTATTCTTCATTCATTTTTAACCAAGAGCAACTAGTGTCTAGAATTTTTCTATTCTATGGCAAAGGCGTCAGTAGATACTCCTAAATTCACTTAGAATGAGCATGCTTATGGGTTTTTTTTTTTTAATTTATTATCATAGTATTTTCTTTTTCCAAATACACAGAAGATAATTTTCAACATTCACCTTTTCAAATTTTTATTTCTCCCTCCATTCCTCTACCAAGATAACAAGCAATCTGATATAGGTTAAACATGTAGTTCTCTTAAACATATTCCCATATTCATCATGCTGTGCAAGAAAAAAATTCAGACCCAAAAGGAAAAACATGAGATAGAAAAAAAAGCAAGCAAAAAAAAAAACCAACAAAGATAAAAATACTATGCTTTGATCCACATTCAGTCTCCATAGTTCTTTCTCTGGATTCAAATGAAACCTTCCATCATTGGAATTGCCTCACTGTCGAATCACCTCACTGTTGAAAAGAGTCAAGTCCATCACAGTTAATCATGGCAAAATCTTGTTACTGTATACAATGTTCTCTTTGTTCTGCTTACTGTATTTAGCATCAATTTATGTACATCTTTCCAGGCTTTTCTGAAATCAGCCTTTAGCATGTATATGTGAAGGAAAGATCAAAGCCTAATGCCTTTGTGAGTATAGTTGTCTTCTTCATATTTAATAGGTAGAAAGAGTACTGGGATTTGAAATCCATGGACTTGGGTTCAAATCCTTGCTCTTTCAATAAAACTTTGATTTCTGTTCTGTGTATCAGCTTTCCCATCTGTGAAATGAGGTAGTTAGACTTGATGACCCCTAAGGTGTGAAGGTGAAATACATGACAATCTGTCAAATGCCTTATCATTTTTTCTTTTTGGAAAGTGGTTGGGGAATCAACCAGGAATAAATAAGAAGGTTCATATGACTTGGAGATGAACTGGACTGACCAGAGATTCCATGATCCCTCATTTTACAAATTAGAAAACAAAGGTTTCAAAATAATGAAGGACTTATGTGCTCAAGCTCATGCAGATAATGACTGACAGGGCCAAAAGTTGGTCAATCTCTATTAGGTTCTTACTAAGTGCTAAGTCGGTACTTAACAATTCTCTAGTTCCGGCCTTTACTTTTCTCTACTGTATCATGCTACCCTGGAACTGTCCAAATTTGGTTTATTCAAAAAATTGATAATTAAAATATGATAATGGAGCATTCCTAGAACCAGTTTGGCAAATATTTTCTAATGCAAATTAGAATTAAAAGCAATAAACCTGGAGAGTCAGCCCTATGCTAGTTGATGGGAGTATAGAAATTGAAAAAAAAAACATAATAGATATTTATAAGCTGCTTCCCTAAATGTTTCTTTCATTTAATAAGTTTTCTAAAAATTACTCCATAGGGAAAAAACTAGGAAACATAAAATAAAAGATATCAATTATATATATATAGATATATAGATATATAGATATATATATATAGATATTTTTTTTTCTCCTGAGGCAATTGGTATTAAGTGACTCTCCCAGGGTCATACAGCTATGAGATGTTAAGTGTCTGAGGTCAGATTTGAACTCAGGTTCTCCTGACTTTAGGGTTGGTGCTCTATCCACTGTGCCACTTAGCTGCCCAAAATAATATGTTTTTTTAAAATTCCCATGTAACACATCTGATATAAATATTCTTTCAAGAGCTCTCGGGAGGCACTCAATAAATATAGCCCAAATACATCCTTCTGAATTTAATTAGTACATGACCTTGGCTGCTACTAGTCTTTTGCACAGCAATAACTAGGATTATAATATTTTAACTATATAGGGTACTATGTTTCCTCTCAATGGTGGGTGCTCCAGCTGACCATCTCTGTGAGCAAATGATGTGGCATCAGATGATGTACTTTAGGAAAAGCACTCAATATTGGAGTTTGATCACGTGAAGAATTCACTTTATCTTTGGCAAAAGGTAGGTTTGTTTAGGAGAAGAGATTACAGACAAAATGAAGAAATAAAATAGATACCAAGAATGGTAAATATGTTATAGAGTGGAAGGGCACATGCCAAGGAAAGGAGTTTAATAATTAATGATGGAAACCTAGTGGAGCCCAGAATTATGAAGGAGAAATAAAATATCCTATTAAGTTGAGGCATGTCCTTAACTGGCAACCAAAATTTTAAAAGGGATTTAGTGCTCTAAAAAAGTTAATTGGGAAGGGTGGAGCCAAGATGCTGGAAGATAGGTCTATGAGGATTTTGTGAATCTTACTCTCATCAGATTTGGCTCAAATAGAGAATATCAAGCATATTTAGCTTCACAGAGAAACTTCTCTCCTTGTCTCATTCTATAGGGAAGTAGGAGGAGAAAGGGGAAAGGAAAGTGCAAGGCTTATAGAAAGTAGCACAGAAGTAGAAGGGGAAAGAGATAAGAAAGGGGAAAAGATGAAGGGCTTTAAAAAGGGAGGGCTATTTGAAGAAGGTGGTAATCAGAAGCAAAATAATGGGGAGAAAGGAATGAGGAAAAGGAAAAAAAAAAGTATAACTTAGAGAAAACAAGATGGCGGGAAACACAGAGTTAGTCATTTTAACTATAAATATGAATGGGTGAACTCTCCCATAAAATGGAAGCAGATAACAGACTGAATTAAAAAACAGAATCCTACAATATATTGTTTACAAGAAACACATTTAAAGCAGAGTGATATATTCAGAATAAAGGTAAAAAGCTGGAGCAGAATCTATTATACTTCAGCTGAAGTAAAAAAAAAAAAAAAAGCAGGGCTAACGATTCTGATCTCAGATCAAGCAAAAGCAAAAAGAGATCTAATTAAAAGAGATAAGGAAGGAATTGACATCTTGCTAAAGGGTACCACAGATGATGAAATAATATCAATATTAAACATATATGCACCAAGTGATATAGCATCCAAATTTCCAGAGAAGTTAAGAGATCCTCAAGAAGAATTAGACAGCAAAACTATACTAGTGGGGGATCTCAACTTTGCTCTCACAGAACTAGATAAGTTGAACCACAAAATAAATAAGAAAGAAGTTAAGGAGGTAAATAGAATTCTAGAAAAGTTAGGTATGATAGACCTTTGGAGAAAATTGAATGGAGACAAAAAGGAATATCCTTTTTTCTAAGTAGTACAAGGAACTTATACAAAAATTGACCATATAATAGGGAATAAAAACCTCAAAATCAAATGCAGAAAGGCAGAAATGGTAAATGTATTTTTTTCAGAGCACAATATAATAAAAACAGGCAATAAAAGGCCAGGGGAAAATAAACCAAAAAATAATTGAAAACTAAATAATCTAATCTTAAAGAATGTGTGGGTGAAACAACAAATCATAGACATAATCAATAATTTCATCCAAAAGAATGACAATAATGAGATAACATACCAAAATGTATAGGATACAGTCAAAGCAGTTCTTAGGGGAAATTTTATATCTCTAGATGCTCACTTGCATAAAATAGAGAAAGAGGTCAATGGGCATGCAACTAAAAAAGCTAGAAAAATTACAAATTTAAAAACCCCTAATTAAATACCATATTTGAAATTCTGAAAATAAAAAAGGAGATTAACAAAATTTAAAGAAAACTATTAAATTAATAACCAAAACTAAGTTGGTTTGATGGGGGAAAAAACAACAAATAGATAAACCTTTAGTTAATTTGATTAGAAAAAGGAAAAAAGAAAATTAAATTGTTAGTATCAAAAATAAAAAGAGAGAACTTTCCACCAATGAAGAGAAAATTAAAGCAATAATTAGGGGTTATTTTGCCTGAGTATATGTCAATAAATCTTATAATCTAAGGTGAAGTAGAGAAATACTTACAAAAATGTAGATTGCTCAGATTAACAGAAGAGGAAATTAATTACTTAAATAGTCTCATTTAAAAAAAAAAGAAATTGAACAAGCTATTAATCAACTGCCTAAGAAAAAAATCTCCAGGGACAGATATAATTACATGTGAATTCTACCAAATATTTAAAAAACAATTAATCCCATTACTATGCAAACTATTTGGAAAAATAGGGAAAGAAGGTGTACTACCAAATTCCTATTATGATACAGATATAGTTCTGATACTTAAACCAGGTAGAGTCAAAGCAGAAAAAGAAAATTATAGATCAATTTCCCTAATGAATATTTATGCTAAAATCTTAAATAAAATATTAGAAAAGAGATAATAGAAAGTTATCCCCAGGATGATACACCATAACCAAGTAGGATTTAGTAGGAATGCAAGGCTGGGTCAACTTTAGGAAAATTATTAGCATAAATGATTATATCAATAACCAAACTAACAAAAATCATATGATTATCTCAATAGATGAAGAAAAAACATTTAACAAAATCCAACACCCATTCCTAATAAAACACTCAAGAGCATAGGAATAAATGGAGTTTGCCTTAAAATGATCTACAGCATCTATTTAAAACCATCAGCAAGTATCATATATAATGGAGACAAACTAGAACCATTCCCAATAAGATTAGGGGTGAAACAAGATTGCCTACTATAACCATTACTATTCAATGTTATATTAGAAATATTAGTTTTGTCAATAAGAGATGAAAAAAAGAGATTAAAGGAGTTAAAGTAGGAACACCAAATTAATTTTTGCAGATGATATGATGTTATACTTAGAGAGTCCTAGAGAATCAACTAAAAAACTACTAGAAAACATTTACAATTTTAGCAAAGTTGCAGGATACCAAATAAATCCAAATAAATCATCAGCATTTTTATGCTATTACCAACAAAATCCAGCAGCAAGAGATACAAAAAGAAATTCCATTTAAAATAACTGTAGATAATATAAAATAATATAAAAAAGGCAAAGTTAGGAACTATATGAACACAATTACAAAACACTTTCCACACAGCAACAGCAAGATTATATGATGATCAATTCTGATGGGCTTGATTATTTCCAAAAATGAGATGATAGAAACCAGTTCCAATGATCTTGTGATGAAGAGAGCCATCTACATCCAGAAAGAGGATTATGGGAAGTGTGGATTACAACACAGCATTTTTACTCTCTTTATTGTTTTTGCTTGCATTTTATTTTCTTTCTCATTTTTTCCCCTTTTTAACCTGATTTTCTTATGCAGCAAGATAAATATGGAAATATATATAGAAGAATTGCACATGTGTAACATATATTGGATTATTTGCTGTCTGGGGGAGAGGGTGGGGAGAAGGAAGAGAAAAAATTTGGAACACAAGGGTGAATGCTGTAAATTATCTATGCACATGTTTTAAAGATAAAAAGCTTTAATAAAACAAATTTTTTAAAGTTAGTTATTTATAAGAAGGAAAAGGAGGATCAGAGGAGAGATAGCACGTGGCCTAGTGAGGTACTGAGAGGAGAGAAACCATGAGATAGAGTGTCATGACAGACCATAAGCAAATTTATAAGGGAAATTTAACCTTAGGGACATGACTGGGATTTTTGATTAGACATTGCAAGATGGGGCTGCCCATGATCTCCATCAAGGATGGGACCACAAAGCAACCCTTTTCTCCACTTGGCCCAAGGAACAATTCTATCAATGCTCCAGTTTCTCTCTATCAATCATACTCAGCTACTAAGGATCTCATCTCCATTCCAAGAAAATTATTTCTATGACTTCTTTTTCCTAAAATTATTTTCCCTAGTTGACATACTCGTTTATCTGTTCTAGAGAGTAGGGACTAACATCCATACCTCCAGGATATAACATGAGCTTTTTGTGGAAAAATCTTTTCTTATCTGAACCATCATCCTCTTTAATTTTTCCCCACCAACTGAATTTCCCTAGGAGTAAGAACTCCTAATTATACTAGTAGCCTCTAAATTCATAGAATTACAGATTAGAAAAGCTGAAAAGATTCACAGATACACTCTAATAAAGTGGTTCTATGAGCCAGTGAAAACCAGTTTGACTGGTATGACCACAGCTCATCCAAGATTGGACATTACCCACCCACCCTCCACCAGCTTCTTACCAGAATCTTCCTGAATCTTTACAACACAATTTCAAAAATGCCCTCACTTTCCTGATCTCAACCATATTCCTGTGAACATCAGGGCAGTTTCCTACTGATCTCATGAGGACTCATGAGGACTGAAATTCTATATAGATCTGAGCACTACAGAACTTTGGATCAAGGAAGTTGCATGGTTCCATATCAGGAAGACATCTCAGTTTGTGCTACCTTCAGCCATGTACTATGCTGTTCCTGTTGGCATATATTCTCCTCCCTTTGAGAGTAATAATAAAGTTTTCTTAAATGATATCCCTGCAAGGCTCTTCATTCAAATTCTCCAGCATCATAGCAACCTGTGGCTCATTAGTCCTTGAATCCAAATGCACACCAAGCATTATCCTTTTGACAACTATCATTGAGTGAGATTTTAAGTCTTCTCTTACTCAAAAAGATTAGGAACCAGTGAGCTACCCATCATTCTGACTGTTAGGGTAGTCCTGCATTGTACAAACCACTATTCAGTGGCAAAGTACTACTAGATTACAGAGAGTAAAACTTTTATTTTGAAACTGTTCATTTTACTTTAACATCAGGATAGCAATAAACCTGAGAAACCATAAACAGTTAGGATGAGGAAAAGGCTAGAGAAAATAGAATAAAGGATAAATATTGGAATAGGTAAGGCCTAGGAAGTCCTGGAAGCTTAGTGGCTATCTATAGAGCTGAACCAATATTCCAAAGTCATTCAAATAGTTACAAAAAAGGCACTTCTAGGTTACAAGGAATCAAAATAAGGGAAATGGAATAATAATAATAGTTCACATAAATGTTTTTCTTTGCAATTGACCAAACACTTTTAAAATGACAATTATATAAAGCAGATTAAATAAAATATGGTAAATAACACATAACAATTGTCTTTGTATGTGTACATACTTATACACAGTGGATCCCAAAATTCTTAGTGCATTTTTTAAAGTTTTTAATTACTTAAAACTATGAAGCTAGAGAGATGATTTCTGGAAATGGAACTGTGCAATGGCTTTTGAATTCTGGCTTTAAACTTTAATAGCTAAAAACTTCATTGAGACTCATGAGATACTCAAATATTTATATAGTTCTAGACTTAGGATTTCCTTGACATAGGGAACTCACTAATGAGGAAATTCCTTTCACCAATATGGATTAGCATTTCATGTGCAATTAGCATACAACTCTAGTCTGTTTCTGTACAGTGGACTAAGAATGGTTTTTACATTTTTAAAAACAATAAAACTTTACTTACCAATGTAAAAAGGCCATACCAAAGCAGGAGGCCATCCATATTTGACCCAAAGGCCATAGAATGCTGACTACTGATACAAAGAGTTGTTTAGGGCACTATGAAGTTAAAATAATGTGTCATTATAAATAGCCAATTTGTGCCTGAAGCAGGATTCAAACAAGCCCTTCCTGATTCCAAAGCCAGTGCTCTATACCTTACAGCCCAAATATATTATATATGATATACTAGAATAAATTATAATGTAATAGTACTATATTTTTACCCCCACTTTGAGGAAACTAAAGCTCTGAAAGGAAAAGGGTTATACACGGCAATCACATGACTAGCAAGTAGCAGAGCCAAAATTAAAGTCCGGGTCTTTTAGCTGCAAGTCCAGCCCTTTTCTCCCTCTGCCATCTTGACTTTCTTCTGAGCAGAAGTCAGATCACTAATGAAAACCAAACAGCAGGCAAACAAAGCAGAATCCAGAAGGCACAAGATTCCAAAGGGTAAATACAGCAAGACAATTGGGTAGCATAAAATATTCAGGAACTAAAAGAAATGGATAAAAAACAAGAGCTGAAGCAACATTGATAGTATGTTAACAACAGGCCAGGGTAGGCCAGATTCTGACATAATCCAGACCTTTTTATATATTTTCTTCTTGGGTCAAAACTAATCCCAGTATAGACAAGTGAGTCCTTGTACATGGCTGAAAAAGTTGGTAAGCAAGTGTGAAAGAACAATGATAATATTTTATATCACAAATAATACAAACAAGGAAATTCTTTGCATGTTTATTGATTCCCCCTTCATTCCATCAATTAAACTGAGCTTAGATCCTTTTCAAACAGCCTCACACAGTCTCCACTTTATTTCTGTCTGCTTGCTTGGATTTTTTTGTCTTCCCTTGTTCTGTATTCTGTCCTTTTCAAAACAGAGTATCCTAATGAGAAGTAACTCCTATCTAGAATTTTAAAAATCATAATTCATATTTTCTCAGACATCACAAATAGGCAATAATCAATTCCATAGTTACCAAAATTCTGGTTATCAGTGTTTCCCAGAAAATCACCTTGAGAGTTTTTGAGTATATGTGTGTGTTTTTCAGTAGATATATGTAAATTGCTTCTGTGAAGCAACACACTTCAGCTATCTTTGGCTTTAGAAAGTCCTTTTCTATTAAGGACTGAATTCTCATAGGTCCTTTCAAAACTATTTGTTTCTTCCCAACTGCTCTTCTCTGAGAGTCTGCTTACTCCAGAGGTTTCCTCAGAACTTTGTTAATAAATCTTCCAAATCTTAAAGGGACAGCATTTTACTGCGTCCTCACAGTGAAAAATTTGTAATTCCTCTAAACCATTTAGGAGAAATCTGGATAATAGAGAATCTTTAAGCAACACACAATCATATTTCAAATATTTTTACAAAGATATATATTTAAACTGCCTCAGTTTCAATAAAAAATGTCTTCTTTCATGACTGCAAATATTTATACACAGTTGTGTAGTAAATAAGCAATTAAATGTATAGTACACAACTCATGTAATAACAAAAGCATTCCTATTATATATAAATGTATATATGCAATACATGATTAAAATGACAAAACAGCATATATATCAACATTTTATAAATTGCAAAAATGTTAATACTAATAAAAAAAAGAGCTGTAGTTATAGACAAAAGACATGTATACATGTATGTACACACACACACATATATATTTACTAAGAATCACATTTGATTAAATGAGTAATCATCTCTATTGTCTACTTAGCGATTTTCATGTTAAACTGAATGACCAGCCTAATAGTCCCAACACTTTTACTGTGACTTTCTAAATGGCTGATTCCTAGTATCATGCTATGATAACTCAGCTTGAAATTACCTCTAGTTGTCTGTCATAGTTCCCTATAAATTTAGCATATTTTCTCCTTACTTTTGGAGTATTAAGATAAAATGAAGGAGAATTACAGGAGCCAAGATGGTGGAATAAGTAGTAAATTGCCATAACTCTCCCACATTCACCTCTAAATAACCATAAAATAGTGCCCCAAAACAAATCTTTGAACAACAGAACCAGCAAAAAGATAGAGTGAAACAATCTTTTAGCGTAAGAAATTTGGAAGATTGATAAGAAAGGTCTGCCTCACTCAAGCAAAAAGAGAATGCAATTTCAGCAAAACAACAAGTCCCATCTTAGTATATCAGTGGGAGATCCTTAAGCTCAATGCAGTAAAGTAGGCAAACTCCAATACCAGGAATCAATCAAACAAATGAAAAATAATGAAAAAATAGAAGGAAATGTAAAACACCTTATTGGAAAACAACTGACTTGAAAAAATAGATATAGGATAAACAGTGTCAGAATCATTGGATTATCTGAAAGCCATAATCAAAAGGAGGACATGGATAACATCTTTCAAAAAATTATCAAGGAATACTGTCCTGGTATCCTAGAGCAGAGGGGAAAATAGTCATTGAAAGAATCCAGTGATCATCTCAGGAAAGAGATCCTAAATAAAAACTCTAAGGGACATTATAGCCAAATTACAGAACTATCAGATTAAAGAAAGATAATGCAAGTGACCAGAAAAAAAAATTTAATATCGGGGAATCACAATCAGAATTACACAGGGCTTAATAGTTCCAGCATTAAAAGAGTAAAAGGTCACAGAACATGATATTTTGGAAGGCAAAGGAGCTAGGATTACAATCAAGAATCACTTACCCAGCAAAATCAAGCATAATATTTAAAGGGTAAAAATGGTCATAAAATGGAATACAAAGATTTAATAAGGAGAAGACTATAATTGGACAAAAAATTTGATCACTAATATCAAAATCCAAGAGAAGTCTACACAAAGGAAAAAGAAAACATAAGAAATTCAATGGAACTGAACTGCTTATATCCATACATGAGAAGATGATATTTGAAATTCTTTAAAACTGTACCACAAATACTTAAAGCAGAAGAAATATACATAGCCAAAAGGTATGGAATAAAGTGAATTTGAGAGACGTGAAAAAATAACTAAGGGATGAGAACTAGGAGCATACTAGGGACAGAAAGAAAGGAGAGGTTGAATGGAATAAATTATTTCACATGAAGAGGAATGAAAAACCTAGTACAGTAGGGGGGAAGTGGAAAAATGTGTAATAGTCATCACTTGAACTTTGCTGTCATCTGTATTGACTCAAAAAGGAATAGCATACACAATCAGTTAAATATAAAAATCTATTTTATCCAACAGAAAAGTAAGAGAAGAGAAGACTAAACTAAGGAGGGGAAGAAGGACTGACAGAAGGGAGGGAACATTCAAGGAGGTTGCAGACAGAAGTAAACTATTGGTGAAAAGGGAAGAGTGAGAATAGAGAGTGGACAAACATGAGAAAAAAATAGAAGAATGGGAAACACACCTAATCATAAAAGTGAATGTGAATGGGATGAACTTTTCCATAAAATGAAATCAGATAGCAAAGAGGATTAAAAAAAATCTTAATTCTACAATATGTTGTTTATAAAAAACAAACGAAGCAGAGAGACATACACAGAGTGAATGTAAGGCACTGGAGCAGAATTTATTATACCTCAGCTGAAGTGTAAAAAAAAATATGGGAGTAGCAATCCTGATCTCAGACAAAGCAAAAAGAAAAACAGATCTAATTTAAATAGATAAGGAAGAAAACCACATCTTGCTAAAAGACAATGAAATAACATCAATATTAAACATATAAGCACCAAGTAGTATAGTATCCAAATTCTTAAAGGAGAAGTTAAATGAGTTATAGTTTCATGACCAAACAAGAGATAGAGAGCATTACTAAATGTAAAATAGATTATTTTGATTATATAAAATTTAAAAGATTTTATACAAACAAAATCAATGCAATGAAAATTAGAAAGAAAAAAAAAACAGAAATCTGGGAAACAATTTTCGCAGCAAGTATCCCTAATAAAAGCATCATTTCTCAAATATTTAGAGAACTGAGTTTATAAAAATACAAGTCATTCTCTAATTGATAATGATTAAAGGATATTGAACATGTGATTTGCAAATGAAGTAATTAAAGCTATCTATAGGCATACGAAAAAGTGCTCTAAATCACTTTTGATTATAAAAATGCAAATTAAAACAATTCAGTTTTTTTATCATAACTATCAGTTTGGCTAAAAGGCTAAAAAGGAAAAATGATAAATGATGGAAAGAATATAGGAAATTTGGAACACTAATGTATTGTTGATAGAGTTGTAAACTGATTTATCCTTCAGTTGGAGAGCAATTTGGAATCATGCCCAGTGGATAACCTTTTATCCATCAATAGCACTACTAGATCTCTATTCCAAAGAGATAATAAAAAAGGGGAAAAGACCTGCATGAGAAAAAAATATTTATAGCAGTCCTTTCTGTGGTGTAGAAATTGAAGAAATGCCTATCAATTGAGGAATGGCTGAATAAGCCATGTTATGTGAATGTAATAGAATACTCTTGTGCAGTAAAACATGATGAACAAGCAGATTTCAGAAAAACCTGGAAGAGCTTGTACAAACTGATACAAAGTGCAATGAGCAGGACTAGGAAAACATTATCAATAACATTATGTGATGATCAACAATGAATGAATGACTCAGTTCTTCTCAGTAACACAATGTTCCACGACATAAATGGGAAGGACTCATGAAGGAAATTGTTTTTCACATTCAGATAAAGAACTGATGGGCTCAATGCAGATTGAAGCATACTTTTTTTTTGCCTTATTCTTTTTCATGTTTTTTCCCCACTTGGTCGGTTTCTTCTTTCACAACTGTAATATGGAAATATGTTCGACATGATTGCACATATATAATCTGTATCAAATTGCCTACCATTTTTTGGAAAAGGGAAGGGGAGGATATGAGAAAGAAAAATTTGGAATTCAAAATCTTGTAAAAATGAATGCTAAAATTTTTGTTTTTCTTCCCAGGTTATTTTTACCTTCTGAATCCAATTCTTTCTGTGCAACAAGAAATTCGGTTCTGAACACATATCTAGGATATACTATAATATATTTAACATGCATAAGACTGACTGCCATCTAGGGGAAGAGGTGGAGGGATGGAAGAGAAAAATCGGAACAGAAGTGAGTGCAAGGGATAATGTTGTAAAAAATTACCCATGCATATGTACCGTCAAAAAAAATTGTAATGATAAAATTTTTAAAAAACACAAAAAAAGAATGCTAAAAATTGTCTTGACATATATTTAGATAAAAATAAAAATACTATTTTAAAAAGATTAAATGGAGTTGTCTCTGGGTTTAATCCTCTCTCATCATGTTCCTCTTTAACTGAAATATATTTGGTTGTATTCTCTGGGCAGTAATAATACATAATTTCATCTTCATCCATTCTGTCACTTTGTGAGGATCTAGCTCTATCAGTCTCAACAATAGATGAATGTGCTCTTTTTTCTGAATCTATCTGTCCATGAACCTAACAGATCATGAAGAAATTCAATGAACTTCCTAACAGGTAATAAATGATTCCAATATATTGTCTTTGTAGGTCCTTCACCATTCTTTGGCTTTATTTTGTAAACTGGCAATTGCCCGATTTCTCTCCATTATAATAGGGTATAACCTTCCATTACCTAATGGTTTTATGTGTTCCACTTATACCAAAGTTCCTAATCAGACCTCTATTACCTTTATGAAGATTTCAAAACAAGACTTGAGCACTATCACTTTGTATTTCTGCTAATTTTATTTTCCTGCATTGAGGTCATGGCTAGATAATAAGCCTCTTTTAATCTATACTTTAATTGAGAGACATGACTAAGATTATCTCCATTTTTTCCTATTATTTTCAGTGAGAAAGCACTAGTCAATAGATAAGTGTGGGTGCTTCCAAATATGAAAAAATCTATTACATTATTTCTGGTAGTATCATATATGGGTACTTGAAAGGGCAGGTATTACTACCCTCACCATAGTGACTTTTGTTCAGCAAGATTTGATCAAGCAGATTGGATGACTGAAATTTTGTGGCTTTGTATATATAATTAAGCATAAAAAGAACAGAAGAAATAGAAGTGACTATACTTCTTAGATAAACTAGTTGATAATTAATACAATTAGGCTGTGCATGGAGTTTTATGCTAAATTTCTAACATTGAATTTAGCTCCAAGTTTCTTGGCAGCTAAGGCAAAAAGGGAAGCACATCAGATTCAATCATTGTCTTAGAGAAAAAAACAGACGTTTGTCTCCAGAGACAAATTTTCCTGGAACAAAATTCAAGAAGGAACTTGCTCCATGTATCTTTGCATAGGGAACATTGGGTCATGTAGCACAAAGGTAATAACCACACCCGGGGTCAAGGGTCTCCTTTGCATGAAAACCAAGTAAAAGACTCTAATAAAAATAAGAGGAGATGTTTTGGCAAAGCAATAAAAAAAATAGAAATTTGGGGTAGTTCCACAACTGTGATGAAACTAAACTGATCTTTGTGCTGTCCCTCAAACCTGTTCTATTCTTTTCAATCTTTATGCCTTCACTCATGTGCATCCCTACCTTGGATACCTACCATCTTCTCCACTAAGTGAAATCTTCAACTTTCTTAGAGATGGGGTTTCATATTCACATCCTCCTTACATCATTTCCTGACTAATTCTACCTTTTGATGATTTTCTACTATTTGAATTCCTATCAAATGTGTTTTGTATATACTCCATGAACATCTACATGTCAAAAATTTATTCGTCTACCAACTTGAGATTATCTTCCAATTTTGTAAAATCCTTAAGGGAAGAATACAATTGCAAACTTTTTTTACATCCTCAATTACTATTAATGCTGAATAATAATAGAATCTATATATATAGATAGATAGATATACATATATAAATATATATATGAATGTATATCTATATATGAATGTATATATACATAACATATATATGTGTGTGTGTGTGTGTGATAAATAAATGTTTACTAAGTGCATATTTTTGGCAGGCATTTGGGAAAATCTATAGTGTAAAAAAATTATAGTCCTTGCCCTTAAAGAGCTTAGTTTTAATAGAAAGATAACTCCAATACATAGCTATGTAGCACATGATACATATACATACACATATTTTTTCTTTTATTTTATTTTTAAATTAATAAGCATTTATTTTCTCAGCCTTTCACTCCCCCCCACCAACTTAGAAGAAAAAGGAAAAAAAACTCTTGTAACTAATATGCATAGTCAAGCAAAATAAATGTCTACATTGCCCATGTTCAAAAATGCATATCTTTCTGCATCCCAAATCTATTTCTTCTTTGTTATGAGGTAAAAAAACATAGCTCATCATCAGTAGTCTGGGATCCTTTTGGGTCACTACATGGATCAGAGATACATAATCTTCCATAATTGTATGTCTTCCTAGTGTTGTTGCTATTATATAAATTATCCTCCTGGCTCTGTTCACTTTATTGTACAACAGTTATACAGGTCTTCCCCAGGTTTCTCTGAATTCCTTCCTTCCTTCCTTCCTTCCTTCCTTCCTTCCTTCCTTCCTTCCTTCCTCCTTCCTTCCTTCTTCCTTCCTCCTTCCTTCCTTCCTTCCTTCCTTCCTTCCTTCCTTCCTTTCTTCCTTTCTTCCTTCCTTCCTTCCTTCCTTCCTTCCTTCCTTCCTTCCTTCCTCCTTCCTTCTTCCTTTTCTTTCTTTCTTTCTTTCTTTCTTTCTTTCTTTCTTTCTTTCTTTCTTTCTTCTTTCTTTCTTTTCTTTCTTTCTTTCTTTCTTTCTTTCTTTCTTTCTTTCTTTCTTTCTTTCTTCTCTTTCTTTCTTTCTTCCTTTCTTCCTTTCTTTCTTTCTTTCTTCTTCTTTCTTTCTTTCTTTTCTTTCTTTCTTTCTTTCTTTCTTTCTTTCTTTCTTTCTTTCTTTCTTTTCTTTCTTTCTTTCTTTCTTCCTTTCCTTCCTTTCTTTCTTTCTTTCTTTTTTTTGCTGAGGCAATTGGGATTAAGTGACTTGCCAGTCACACAGCCAGAGAGTATTGTGTCTGAGGCCAAATTTGAACTCAGATTCTCCTTTAAGGCTGGTGCTCTATCTACTACACCAACTAGCTGCTCCCCTTTCTTTAATTCTTATAGCCCAATATTATGTTATTACATTTTAACAGGTTTTGTTCATACCCAGCTCACTCAAGCTGAAGGGATCTGCTTCTGAGAGAAGATCTTCTGTGTTACCTGCCATGTGCAAGGGTGAAAACATACTCTTTGCATTGGCTGTGTAGCCAGAATAAGCTGTGTCTTTAACATGACCAGATGGGGATAATCTTGAACTCTTTCCAGCTGGGTCTAGAGGGGGTCCTATTCACCTATCTCAAAAGTACCATGAACTTAGCTATCTTAACCAAAAAAATCTATCTTCCCCTCTCTTTCCATTAGGCCCTGTAGGGTCCCAAGAATTTGGCTTGGGTTTTTTATATCTTTCTTTTTTTCCTGTTCAGCTCTAGCATGAGAAGTAGAATTGGACTTGAGCCAGGGCTACCAGGGACATGAGATTCCAGGCCAGATGTTGCAGCCAAATTAGAAAAGAATCCCTGAGAAGCCAGGATGCCCAGGACTCTAGGCCAAGGGAAGCTTTGGGTTTGGAACTTGGTGGGATTGTGTCATATGGGAACTGAGTCCCCTGACCAGAAAATGAGGTGGTATAAAGAGAGTTCATGCTGCCCCAGGTGTTGGGGGAGGGCATAATACTTATATATTTCTCCTTGGTATATCTTTAAAATAAATATTATTTTGCAAAAAGCTAATCTGAAATGCAGGGGATACCTAAAACACAACAGCATAATCAGTGGAAGCTGAAATCAATAATAGAGATTAAATATGCTCCTTCTCTCCAAGCACCATTAAGGGTACCAGAGAATCCCAATGGAGAGGTAAATGTAACCCTATCTGGCATTCAGGAAGTGGTGGTAATGGGAGGAGCAGGGTAGTCATTGTTACACATTCATATACCATCATTTATTCAGACATTCCCCATCTGAAAGGTATCCCCTTACTTTCCTGTTCTTTGCTACACAAAAAAGAATTATTATAAATATTTTTGTGGGTATTTTTCCTCTTTCGTTGGTCTCTTTGTTGTATGGATAAAGTAAAGGCATTACTGGGTGAAGCAGTATATTCACAGTTTAGTGATTTGGGAGGAATAGTTTCAAATTATTTTATAGAATGGCTCTGCCATTTTATAGATCTATATACAATGAATTAATGTTTGTTTTCCCTCTAAAATGTTATTTTCCTTTTTTGAGGATGAGGTAGTATTAAAGAGTTGATTTAATTTACTCTTCTTTAATTATAACATATTTGGAGCATCTTTTCATGTAACTATGAAGAGCTTCACCAAACTTAAGGTCTATAGAGCTTTTGTTCTGACCACACTATGGTATGCCTGTGAAAACTGGACAGTTTACCAGCACCATGCCAGGAAATTGAATTGCTTCCATTTGAACTGTATTAGGAAGATTCTAAAGATCACCTGGCAAGATAAGGTACCAGATACGGAGGTTCTTCTGGAGAATTAAAAAACTAAGCATTCAAATTCTTTTGCAGAAAGTACAACATGGGCTTACCTCATAGTTCAATGCCAAATATACACTTTCCAAAAGACTATTTTGCAGAAAATGTGCATGGTGGGCAGAAGTGGTAAAAGGACACTCTCATCATGTCTATAAGAATTTTAGCATTAACTATAAGACATGGGCCATGCTGGCACAAGACCATCCAGCATGGGTGATGTGCCAGCATCAAAGTGTTATACTCCAAGAGAAAAGCAAAATCTAGAAGTACAAAGAAAACATGAGCTATGCAAATCCAGAGCTATTTTTACTCAAAATGCTCTAATGGACCACTTGTATCACTGGTAATGCTTTCCAAATTGGTATATCTGATCAGTCACAGCTGAACACATAATGCCTTGACTCCAACATTGTGATGTCATTGATCTCCTTCAAAAAATGTCAATTGATCTCCAACAGCAAAATGGAAACAAAGTCAGGTCCCACAGATTAGAAGATGACTGAACAAATTGTAATATATGCATGAAAGGGGGGTATTATTATGCATAAGAGATAATCAATATGAAGAATTAGAGACATTTTCAAAGATAATGTAGCTTTATGCAAAGTGAAATAAGCAAAAGGAAGAGAACAATGATCACAATAGTAAAAACAATACTTAAAAAAAATAGAAATGAGATCCATGTAATGACCAATTTTGACACCAGAGTACTAATGATGAAACGTACCTCCTTCCATTTTACCTATAGAGAGGAGAGGAACTACAGGTACAAAAAAAGACATACCCTGTGAGCCATGGTCAGAGTTAGCTTGTTTTGTTACAATAAAGGAATTTTTTTGTGAAGAGGTGGCAATGAGAAATGATAGTCTTTTAAAAATGAATAGAAGCACTTTTGTTTGCAGGTTAGTCTAATTAGGGTAGGATAGGTATTAGCTTTGTAAAACAATTCAAATGTAAGACAAAGACACTTAAACATATTTTGTAAGTAGGAGAAAAGTCCATGAAATTTCAAGGGTTTAAGTGAGTGACAATTCCTGTGTGACAGGAAAAAATAAAAAACATATGCTGAATATCCTGCAGGATAAAAACGCAAAGTAATTTATGGGCATACATAGTCATTATATGACCTTAAACAAATTAATTAACTTCTTTGAGCCCCAGTTTCCTCATCTGTGTGATCAATAGGTCCATTGTATTCTAGTATCTGATATAACTTGAATATACTTTGAGGGATCTCTCAGAAAATCTCCTTGACTTGTGCTGTTCCCCAAAAGGCTGAAAACATAAGGATTTGGCTTATGTCTCTTATAAAATCTCTATAACCCGTGGAAAGTCATTATCTAACAAGCTTTGCTCTCCAAAAAAAATGTCCCTCAGCTCCCATTTAAACTCAAGCTAACAAGATCTCAAATATATGCCAATTTTTTTTAACCTGACAAAAAGCACTGAACAGGTTTATTCTTTAACTATCAGAAAAACGACTCTCCTCTCCAAAGAGTAACAAATAATTCTCCCTGTTGGTCGGTCCCATTTTCCCTATGGACAGGCACAATTTTCATGATCCAGGTCCAGGAAAGAGTCAGGTTTGAGCTTTTGCTTGGTGAGTATGGTTCTCTTTCATCAGTCTCTTTAATTCCAGCAAAAGATAAAATCCATCAGTTTGCTTTTTGCCATCATGAATTTGTCAACATTTTAATGTGTCAATTTGGCACCAGTTCTTAAGTGCATCTCATTCTCTAGAAAAATAATATGGCAGAATAAGCCTTTTCTCAGGGATATTCTGGAGCCAGCTCTTATCTTCTAGAGTCAATTGTTAAATTTCCATTGTGAGTATTTATACCTTGGAAATCTACCACACTATAAATTGGGGTTTAATTTATTTAGAATTTTTGGATTGCAGGGGCTTCAGGAAGTGGTAGAGAAAATATTAATAATTCCAGAGTAAACTTAAAAGTGTGTCATGAGTACTGTTTTTGTTGGCATGTTTGTTCAAAGAGCTAATTGTTAAATATTTAGCAATATATCCCTGGCATTTCTTTAGGTCTTACACATAGCTCAGGATCATTGCTTTTTATTGTGCTTCATGTTTTCTTGAATAGGTACCTTGACATATTCCTATAGAAAGATGACCTCATTACTGATACATCAAAAAAAATGAAGAGGTTGATTTAGATCATTGATCTGGAGCTGGACCTTAGAAGCCATCTCTTCAAGCTCCCTCATTTTTCACATATTAAAACTGAGGAGGTTAAGAAATTTGTCCAACCTGTATGTGCCAAAATGTTTGTGGCAGCCCTTTTCATAGTGGCTAGAAGCTGGAAAATGAATGGATGTCCATCAATTGGAGAATGGTTGGGTAAATTATGGTATATAAATGTTATGGAATATTATTGTTCTGTAAGAAATGACCAACAGGAGAAATACAGAGAGGCTTGGAGAGACTTACATGAACTGATGCTGAGTGAAACCAGCAGAACTAGGGAATCATTATACACTTCAACAATGATACTGTATGAGGATGTATTCTGATGGAAGTGGATATCTTCAACATAGAGAAGAGCTAATCGAATTCCAATTGATCAATGATGGACAGAATCAGCTACACCCAGAGAAGGAACACTGTAAACTGTGAGCATTGTTTGGTTTTGTTTTGTTTTGTTTTGTTTTGTTTCTCTTTCCAGATTATTTTTACCTTGTGAATACAATCCTTCCTTAGCAACAACAACAACAACAAAATTCGGTTCTGCACATATATATTGTACTTAAGATATACTATAAGATATTTAACATGTGTGGGAATGCCTGCCATCCAGGGGAGGGGGTGCAAGGAAGGAGGGGAAAAACTCAGAACAGAAGGGAGTACAAGGGATAATGTTGTTTAAAAAAATTACCTATGCATATGTACTGCCAAAGAAAATATTATAATTATAAAAATTAATAAAAAAATAATAAAAAAAGAAATTTGTCCAAAATTACATGAGTTAGTATCAGAGATGGAGTACAAAACTCCAGACATCATACCCAAGAGTGTCAGTTTACTTTCCCCTGAACTAAATGGTCTCTAAGGTCAATTCCAGCTCAAATATACCAATTCTGTGAATGGGAAGGAAAAGGGATAAAGAAACTGAGACTATGTGAGACAAGTGACCCCTTCCAAAGAGAATTGAACTGAGTGGAAAACTGCAACAGAAAATCATAGCTAGAAAGAGGATGAGTGAATGAGAGTGCTTGAGGGAGGGGTAAAAGAAAAAATAGAAGGGGATGGTTGTGGGAATATACAGAAGGGAGATTTCATCTGCTTCATAATTTTAATCAGGGGGAGGATGGGGTTCTGTTTCTGCAAAAATAGAATGAAAAAAAATCTCATTTCTGTAAGCATATAAAATTGCAGGGATAAAGCCCCTACTGTATCCATTGTACACCAGCCTGTGACTGGAAAAGACAAGCAAGCTCAATGAATTCTTCACTGGATAACCTTCTTCTAAAATTGTATTTCATCATTTGAACCAATTAACATTTTTGTAAGAAATTTTCTATCAACTTCTCCACAGAAGCCTAAGATTTCTCGATTGAAACTTTTATTGTTTCATAGCATATTCTCTCTTTAAAACATCAAGGTAGAAACTACCCTTAGACTTTTTGTTTCCTCTTGATCTAAGAATATAAGATCTCCCTAAGAATAAGAATATAGGCCTGTTCCCACAGCCTTTATCAGTACATACACATACAATACTGAAGTAAGCCCCATAAACTATCCACTCCAAGTCTGAAACAGATGCTTGCTGCCAGATGCTTATTCTTATAGTCTCTTGATTAGATAAGACATCGGTAAATTCATATCTAGATAATGCAATTAAACACAATCAGATTCCTGGTATTTTATTGCCTTATTTTCTCCATTTTGGGATATTTTACATTCCTTGCCAACCAAATATGGATGAGTATCAGTCTAAGAGACTGTCCTTTGAAAACTCTTGGGCCCTGGCTGGACAAAGACAGGAAGAAGATGGAAAGGTTTCAAAGAAGACTAACTCAAATAACAAGGAGTGAGAAGTCAGGACTAGAGTGTGAAGAGAGAGTGGAAAGAGAATATATCTGGAGGCAAAAAGTCTTTCTGAGATCTTTCAAGTTATATATGGAAAAGGGATTTTAAGGCAACTAGGCACAAGAGTACCAGACCTGAAGTCAGGAAAACTTTTCTTGAGTTCAAATATGATCTTATTCACTGTATGACCCTAGGCAAGTCACTTAATCCTATTTGTCTCAATTTCTTCATCTGTAAAATGAAAGAAATGGAAAACCATTCCAGTATTGTTGCCAAGAAACATCAAATGAGGTCACAGAGTCAGATACAATCAAAAAGCTACTGAACAAAAAGGGACTTTCTGCTACATCTAAATGTCATTTGAGTTTTCTAGCTCAGGTCCTGTAAGAGTCATTAATAATATATTAGGTACTTCCTGATTAAGCTTCCATCCCAGAGAAGGGCAGCTTGCCAGATGACAACATCTGCTTGCATTTGGCTACATACCAAAAACTCCTGTAGAGTGATCAAGCTAAATATATGGCCAGAAACCAATCATTAAATTGATAAAGATAAATACAAGGCCAGAAACCAATCATCTAAATGAATTTATCTGAAAAGTAATTGCAAAGTGAGTTGACTTGAGTTGAAATACAGCAAGGAAGGCACCTTTTTCATTAATCCCTACATGTTCTAATTACTTAAGAGGGATCTAAATGAAGCAGTTGAAAGAGTCTTGGTCAGGACTCAGAAGATCTGAATGCAATTCCAGTCTTAGAGACAAGCCATATGAACCTGAATGTCATTTAATTTTTGTCCACCTTAATTTTCTCAATTTTAAAATAGTTATAATATTAGTACCTATTTCATAGAATTGTTGTGAGTCTCAAATGAAGTAAAATTAGTAAAGGCTTAGCACAGTGCCTGGCATGTAGTTTATTCTTTTAAAATGCAGGAGTGGCTGAACAAATAAATGTCCACTCAACTTGCCTCTAGGAGTTCAACAATCAGTTGGACTAAGGGTACTCAGTCAGGCCTGACAGATTAAGTAGCTTTTCTCTGATATTATGAATTTTTGATTAAAGCCAAGAATAAAGAATAAGAGCCCACTTATATAGAGATAAAGACCAAAGGCTATTTTTAAAGTCTCATCGGTAGCTTAGGTCCACTGATCACGTCTACAGTTGTTGAAGAACTGGGAATAATTCTGGAATCTAGGTTGTATTTAAGGGACGACTAGTGGCTCAGTGGATAGAGTGAAGATCTTAAAGTCAGAAAGTCTCGTCTTTATGAGTTCAGATATAGTTTTAGATACTTGCTAGCTGTGGCCACGGGCAAGTCACTTATCTTTAAAATGAACTTGAGAAGAAAATAGTAAAACACTCTACAATCTTTTCCAAGAAAAAACCCCAAATGTGGTCACAAATAAATATGACAAAAAAGATAATTTAATATGAACTTGTGTTTCTCGTATTGAATAAAATGCTTCCAGTGCCAGAAATGAGTTAGATTACAAATTTGACCATGTAAAACCCATAGGTTTTTAAGCTGAAAGGAATACTAAAGAATATGTAGTCCAGCCCCCATATTTTATAGTTGAAGAAACTGAGGCAAAGAAAGTTAAGTCACAAATGTAGAAATAGCAAAGTTTAGGTTTAAATTAAACTCTTCTGTCATCAAATCTAGTGCTCATCCCAATCTATCATACTGACTTTCTACATATGTCCTATTTGGAGGACTGTGCATTCATTGCTATTTTCACCTTTATGATATATCCAACAAAAAGTCCAAGTCTAAATAAATATTTGTTGTGTGGATGAGTAAACATTCAGCATTGGAGATTCCAAATAGGTTAGTTGTGTGCATGGTAGCAAGAAGCTGGAACTGGAGGGAAGTTATAGGAACTTGGTGGCACTCTGGATTGAGCACCAGGTCTGGAGTCAGGAAGACCCATCTTCCTGAGATGTGGTCCCTTCTTTAATTCACTGCTTCTAGTCAGATAACCTGGGAATGCCAGTATCTGGTATTCTCCCCAAGAGTAGCTTCTATCTTCCACTCCAGACATTCACAACAGAGAATAGTTTTATTGACAAGTTAGTAAACAAAGAAAAAAATCTTATCAGTTCAAAGCCCCTCTCCCAATGACAGTTCTATCTCCAGAGATCCATACAGATTTCATGGATTATAGTAATTTCAGCAACAGGAGAAGCTGGTGTTTGCTCCTGGATGTTGGTGCTCCCTCAGGGTCATTTGTGCTGTATTGTTTTTTCCCCTGAAAGCTCTAGCCAAATACCAATGATTCTTTGCCATCTCTGATTCTTGTAGCTCCTCAAAGTCCTACTGTTCTCCAGAGCTCTGCTTCTGTGGGTTGTTATAAGAGAATATCAATATCCTTTGTTCTGCCAGTCTCCAGAAAATAGTTCTCATTTTCCCCAGGGGACCAGCTCTCTGGCATCCGCTCTGTATGAAGAGATCTCTTTTTACATTGGCCCTCCTGACACAGTTCTTATGAGATCATCTGTCTTTCCCCATTCATTATTTGTTCTTCCTTCCATATTTTATGTTTTCTTTACACCTTTTAAGTTGGCTAGCTAGTTGCCCTTTACAAATATATCAATCAGTTAGGCAATTTTTCTTTTTTCTCTTCATCAGAATTTTTTCCTTTCATATATTCAATATTTCATTCTTGAGAGTTGTATTAACATCTTGTCAAACTTGAATCCATACAAACTTTTATAATCTACTTTTTCAAAACCTAATATTTACATCATAATTTTCTTAGCTTTCCTTTCTCTTATAACAAATCCTAAAATGGCCTAGTCAACATCCACCATAGTTAATTGCTCATGGTTGATGAGAATCAGACCCAGAATAGAATTTCCCCTTGTTGGTTCTTCCACCTTTGGAAGATTGAAATTAATACTAAGGGAAGTCAAGAAGTCATTAAGTGTTCTGCTTTTGGCAGAGAGTGTTAAAGCAGATTTTTGGATCATGGAAGTCCCCCCTGTCATTAAAATATTCACCTCTGCTAAGCTGGTGATGTTTTTGGAAGTCATCATCAATTTCCTCTTTCTGCATAGGTGGTTCAGTTATCTCAACGACAAAATTGTTTCTGTTCCTACCACAAATGTTTCCTGTCCAAATGTTCTCTGTCATACTTCCCCTCTGATACCTGCAGTTCCTTCCATGGATTCATCTTCTTAATATACGAGCTACTCCCCTGATCCTACTCCCCTTTTATTACTTCTATTTCTTTTGAGTAAAATAAACCTTTTTAGAACCTAATTCCAATCATATCTCATTTCACCAATCTCTCTCTCTCTCTGTCTCTCTCTATTTCTCTGTGTCTCTCTCTGTCTCTCTCTGTCTCTGTCTCTCTCCCCCCCCCAATTTTATAAAATTTGCTCTCTCTGATCTTCACTCTCACTAGCAGCTTTAGACTGATGTATAAATGCTTGCTAATAGATTAAAGTGTACTCAGAGACATCTGCATTTTAAGAGTGATCAGTTTTAAATTAAAGGAAGCAAGTTTTAACTGGCATTTCAGTCATTTCTCAGAAATATGGGGAAGACTTTTTAGCTACCTGGCAAACAGGTAGGCTGATACTCCCTGAATATGTACTCTAAAATGTTCCACCTCTGCATTTTTGCTCATATTATTTCATGAATGTCTTCTTTCCGTATCTACTTATTGGAAAATCCCACCTATCCTTCAATGCCCAGTCCAAATGCTATCTCCGTCAAAAAGGCTTTTCAGATTCTCATCTCGATCCCAGACAGATGAGATTTTTCAGTGAGGTTATGGCCCAGAGTCAAGAAGACCCTCACACCTTTATTGTTGGCAAGTCAATAACCTTTGTTTACCTTAGTTTCCTCAACTATAAAATGGTGATAATAATAATACCTGCTTTGTAGGGTTGCTGTGAGGATCAAATGAGATATTATATGTAAAAAAGTGCTTAGCATAATGCCTAGCATATAATAAGCTTTATGTAAATATTTATTTACTTCTTTGACATACACACTTTCCCCTTCTCCTGTCTGAATTCTACTTTAGATTACAAGTATTTATGAATTTGTTTTACTTTTCCTAACTAGATTGTAAACTCTTTGATAGTAAGGAGAGTGTCATTATCTTTGTTCTGACCAGGATACTTCCCATTGTCTATGTTAAGTGCTAAATAAATATTTGTTGTGTGGATGAGTAAACATTCAGCATTGGAGATTCCAAATAGGTTAGTTTTGTGCATGGTAGCAAGAAGCTGGAACTGGAGGGAAGTTATAGGAACTAGGTGGCACTCTGGATTGAGCACCAGGTCTGGAGTCAGGAAGACCCATCTTCCTGAGATGAAATCTGGCCTCAGACACAAGCTGTGTGACCATGGGCAAATCAATTTACCATGTTTGCCTCAGTTCTTTATCTATAAAGTTAGTTGGAGAAGGAAATGGTAAATTACTCCATTATCTCTGCCAAGAAAACTCCAAATAGAGTCAGGCCTGACTGAAACACATCAGAAGAAAGCATCAAAAGAAAAGAGGGACATGGACAATGAAAGATTTAATGATTTGATCCCATTGATCCTTAGCTGAATCTGTACCTAAGGCTGTATGGTTAAGCTCACAGACATTCAAATGAATAGTTCTCAGAATTTATCTCATGATTTCCAAGCTTTTGCATAATTTCTCCACCAAAGAAGATGGAAAAGTCCTGTACATTTTTAAAACTTTCACTTCCCACCTTCAAGGAGAAATTAAAAATATCATCTTCTCTATAAACAACTACAAATTTAAAATTACCTAGTCTTCTCCAAAAAAGCCATTTTCATTTATAGGCAATAATTTTTTTGTTTTAGCTTTTGACAAACAACTCCTATCTCCTCTGCATATCCTACCCATTTCTTTTTCTGTCTCTATTTGTCCTTCTCCTTTCTACCCTTGTTAATTCCCTTTCCTCTTTCTAGAGTGTATCTGGATGAGAGGTAGAAGAATAAAAAAGGAGGCAACCTCCTCAGCTCAAGGATTGTACAAAACTAGGGCCATATTTGTGTTGATAATTCATGATTTATGTAAAAACTATTTTTAACTTCCCAGTCTGAACAAAAACAAGGAGTAATCCAGCTGTAGCCCTTAGTCCGAGATAATCAACAAAACAATAAATCAAACCCTGATTTATCATGTTTGTCTATTTCTAAGTATTGCTCATACTGAAAATTTGGCAATCAACACTTATGAATGAATTGGCTCCAACACTGTGCTACCTACAATTGTCTCTATTCATTCTAATCCCTGCCCTTGAAGCACAAAACCAACTTCAAATGGACAATATAAGATGTTTTATGTTAAAGTTACTGATAAAGAGATGCATGGTGAGGGTAAACTACAGCATATTACCATGAATGACTTGGTTACAAATAGTGCGTAAAATCTATGAGTAAAGGAGGTAGCCTTAGCCTAATCATGTATCAGAAAATGGGATAACAGAGAGATACTCCAAGAGCTACACTGTTACCTACATAAGGTATTTAAAGACTTAGAGGAAGGACATCAGCATGTTGGATGGATCATTTTAGAATGAGAAGAGATGTACAACAATGATAAGGAAAGAGAAACCATGGTTGGTTTAGGACTTGTACCACTGGAATAAATACTCAAATAAGTCATATTGCAGATCCAATGAGATGTTAGATTTAGAAAGAGGTTATAAATCAGGGTTTTGCCCAAAATAGTTTTACTACCAAAAAAAAGCCTAAGTCATCCCTTGTCTATGCTAATAGAGTAAGAATTCAAGTCTCCTAACCCAAGAGCAAATAGAAAAAATCCACATACAGTTATCTAACTTCTGTGTCTTGCTATGAAGGAACAGAAAACTTCCCATTAAACCTGTGACTACTTTTGCTGTATGTACACCATCTCTCATGCCTCATTGTGAATCTGCTAGTTCCAATAATCCCTAGGAGATGGGTAAAAAAAGTTGTGTTACTTATTCCCATGCAATCGGGGCTTTAAAATCAAGCTCAACTGGCTTTTTATGCAGAATGAAGGAGTGATAAATCAAAGGATGATGGAAAATAAGCATACAAATTATTATTTACAGCTGCCACTCAAGCCAAATAGTGGTGAATCTGCCCTGATGTTCAGCTGCCTGTCAGAGCCATGGGGATGCTTATCAACCAGCCAACCACTGTGTGCTAAGGGAGACCAAAGGCTGGAATGTAGCTTCCTTTGAGAATACAGAGTAGAAGGTAGGTAGGCAGACTCTTTTTCAGTTCCTTTCATGGAGGTAGAACAGACAAATGAGCCATTCAGACATGTCTTTCTCTGCTACCCTGCTTCTTAGAGACAAGCCTTTTCTGCAGAATGTACATACTCAAAGCTTGATAACAGTGATCACCAAGGATACAAAGAAGCAGGAGACTACACCTGGAAATAAGCCATAATTGAGAAGCATTCTTGCATTAATTCAAAAGCTGGTGATGCTCATAAGACCTCTTGCCAATTTCTTTTCTTTTTACCTAACTGATAGCAAAATACCTTTTGGCAACTTTCCATTTAACAAGTTACTAAATGTGGTTTGCATTAAATAGGTTAAATTTTTTAAATAAGATTTACTTTATACTTATCTATTTGGATCCCATGCTTTGAGTTTCTGTTTTGAGATTCCTCTGTTTATAGCAGTTTACTATAGTTACTATCATCATTGGTTTTGAATTAGAGGCTCTTGGTTCACCAAATGCTTGATTCACAGTAACAGCTAGCTAATTTGTCTTTCAATGTGAGTTATTTTCAGTGCTTAAAAAAGTAGAAAGGACAGGTACTATTAAGATGTTAAGGAGCAGAAATCAGACATGGCCCTATTAATCATAGAATGCCCAGAAATCTGGATTGAATCAAGAAAAGAAAAGTAAACTTGGCTTAAATTTAATTCTAAATTTGTGCCATATTTGATTTACCCATTGACTTTTTTTCCCCTGAGGCAATTGGGGTTAAGTGACTTGCCCAGGGTCACACAGCTAGGAAGTGTTAAGAGTCTGAGGTCACATTTGAACTCAGGTCCTCCTGACTTCAGGTCTGGTGCTCTACCCACTGCACCACCTAACTGTCCCTGCCCATTAACTTTTAGAGCATGAAAAAGAGTATTGGATTTGCAATTCATGTTTAAATCCAACTTTTTTTATTAAATACTTGTATGACTTTGGAAAATTACATAAAGGAAGAGAAAGGAATAAACATTTATATAGCATGGATAATGTTTTAGGCATCATGCTAAGTGCTTAGGTGCTGTTAATATCCCCATTTTACAAATGAGGAAACTAAATCTGGGAAAGGTGAAGTAATTTTCCCAGGGCCCCACAGCTAGTAAGTGTTTGAAGCCTGATTTAAACTCAGGTCTTCTTGACTCCAGGATCAGCCTTCTATCCACTTCATGACTTAGCTGCCTTAATCTTACTGAGTTTCAGTTTTCCTATCAGCACAGCCAAAATGCTTTTACAAATATTATCTCATTTGAGCCGTACAACAACCTAAGAAGTAGGTGCTATTATCATCCTCATTTTACAGAAGAAAAAAATGAGGCTGTAAGATTAAGCAACTTGTCCAACATCATACAGACCACTGGTGCCTCAGGCAACATTTGAACCCAAATCTGCTAATACTCCTTGCAGTACAGCACAATGCCTTAGAAAATGAAATCGTTGGACTTTCTGTTTGGTCCTGAACCATTTATTTCATCTCTTTCAACCTCAGTTTCCTCTTGTATAAAATTAGAAAGGAGGATTTTATAGCTTCTAGGATTCCTTTTATCTCTGGATCTATAAGATAAAAATTAATGATTTCTATCTAAGGTCCCTTTCCAGCACTAAGCAATCCCATGACCCTAAAAAATCAAAATTTGGTTACATTCTCTGAGAGAAATATTTCTTTCTAACCCTCAAGAAGACAGTGTGGCAGGCTGCCCTATTTCCCATGGATTAGACAAAGGAAAGCTATTCATCCAGTCAGGCAAATTCCATTTAGATGGGACAATATAGGTCTCTTCCAAAGACTCATGATTTCATTAGTCTGAGGACTAGCATTATTGACTCAGATTAGAATATAGATATGAGGGGAAAAATTATCTGGTTAAATTCTCTTGAATTCCAGCACAGGACACAGAGGTATATGAATTAACTTGTGTTACTCTTGGTTTTTTCTGCCAATAAAATTAAAAAGAACCAAATTTGCTATTGCTACTATAAATCTAACAAAGTGCATGGAGTGGGGAAAGAGCCTTTGAGGGATTGCATCAGTCTGAAAAGGAATTGGAGGTCAAAAAACTAAGGAACTTTGTGGGTGTAAATAAACAAAGCCAAGAAGGGCTTTTAAGACATAGTTACAACCTGGGTGCATCTAGCTAATGCAAAGTTTTCATGTGGCAGACACACTGGCATGATTTCCTAAACTACTGACCTGCAAATTCCAGGTGTTTACAAATCTCTCCTGGCTCTGCCCCTGACTCTCCAGCCTCTGCCACCTTCCCTCAAGGGCTTCTCACTCTGAATTATACTTTCATCTCTTTCGCAGCTTCCCCCCATTGGTGGATTCCTCTCAGAACCTCCATGTTAAGGAAGTATCCAGGCCAGAAATCCATACTCTCTGGATCTTGTGAATACCTTCTCCTTTCCTTTGATAACACTTCACTCCCTCTCCTTGGTGTTTTTCAGTTCCCTTTTATAAGTTGTCATCCTCTATTAGAATCTAAGCTCCTTGAGGCAGAAACTGTCTTTCAATTTTTATTTGTATCCACAATGATTAGCATACTTCTGGCATATAATAAATGCTTCTAAATTTGACCTGTCTTGACTTACATTGACTCATTAAATTTCTACAAGGAAACAGCTAAATTTAATAAGATTGAAGAAGGAAATGTGTTCTTAGTATTGAATATTTTTTAACATAAGAGAAGAGAGGCAGAATCCTGATAATCTACTGAAATATTGGGTTCATTATAAATTTATGCTATACCACCTCAACTGGGCCCTCATCATTCCTAGGCAGTCTTCTATATCTGCCAAAACAACTCATTATCCATCTCTCCATAGAGGCTTTTCCAAATCTTTCTCTCTACTCCAACCTCCTGTGACTCATCCCCACCTCAACCTTTCTCTCAGCTGAGAACCTTGCCTCATATTTTACAGAAAAATTGAAACCATTCATTATGATTCCTTCTTCTTTTTCCTAATCTTTTCCTGCTATTTCCTCCTTTATCCTTGTCCCACATAGTGGTGTGTATTCTTTACCAAGGCTAACAAGTTATCCCATTTCATCTCCAATTCCTTCAACAAATTGCCTCCTCTTCCATCCCTACTCTGTCATTAATTTTCAATCTCTCCCTGTTTACTGGCTCATTCCCTACTGCCTATAAACATGTTCATATTTCCACCATCCTGAAAAAACTCTCACTAGATCCTTCTATCATCCTATCCTTCTATCCTTTTAGCTAACCTCTTCAATAAGGCCATCTGTAATAATTGGTCCATTTTCTCTCCTTTCACTTTCTTCTTAATCCCTTACAATATGATTTTGAATTTTATAACTCCAACCAATTGTTCTCTCCAAAATTACCAGTAATCTCTTAGTTGCCAAATTCAATACACCTTTTGTCAATCCTCAATGTCCTTGAATTCCCTGTAACTGTGACTCTGTGGATCACCTTCTTCTCCTTGATACTCTCTTCTGGACACCACTCTCTCCTAGTTCTCCTACCTATCTGACCAATCCTCTTCTAGATCACATCCTCTAATCACAAATATCTCTCTGGGTTCTTTCCTAGGATTTCTTCTTTTTCCATGCTACTTGACTTTTTGATTCTCATCATTTCCCCTGGATTTTATTACCATCTCTCAGCTGATGAATCTCAAAAATCTGTCTATCCTGCCCCTAACTTCTGTTGACCTCCAGTCTCACATATCCTATATACCTATTTGATATCTCAAACTAAATTAGCTATAGACATCTTGAAAAAAACATCCAAAATATATCGTTATTTTTCTTCTTAATCCCCCTCCTCCTACCTTCCTTATTATTAGAGGGCAACACCATCCTCCTAGTCCCTCAGGTTCACAATCTAGGAATCGTTCTGGACTTCTTACTAGTTCTCTCTCTCCATATATAACCTGTTAGCAAGGCCACTACTTTCACATTTTAGTCTCTCTTTAATATACACCTTCTCTCTTCTGACATTGCTATGATTCTGAGTTAGAATCTTATCACAGCAAGCTACTTCAAATCTCTTCCCACTCTAATTCATCCTCTATTCAGTTACTGAAAATGATTTTTTCCTAAAGAACAGATTCAACCCAGTTGACATCTCTACCCTCTTACTCAATAAACTCCAGTGATTCCCTATTGCTTTTAGGATCAAATACAAAATCCTCTGTTTGGCATTCAAAGTCTTTTCTAACCCAACAATCTCCTACACTTTCCAATCTTTTTATACCATACTCCCTACCATATATTCTTCAATCCACTGACATTTGCTTCTTGATTGTTTCATGAACAAGACACTCCATCTTTCAACTCCTGGCATTTTTATCAGCTGTTCCTTATGCCTCATGCCAAGAGTGTTCACTGACATCCTTGTTTTCTATTGTCTTATCTAAAATCCCATTTTCTATTGAACACTTCCCAAATCCCTTTTAACTCTAGTGCCTTTTTTTCTGTTAATTATTTCCTAATTATCAATCTATCCAATCTTTATTGATTGATACAGATATAGATACATACATACAGATATAGATACATACATACAGATATAGATACATATATACAGATATAGATACATAATACAGATATAGATACATACATACAGATATAGATACATATATATACAGATATAGATACAGACATACAGACATATATATATAAATTTATTTGAACCTTTTCTCCACCATTAGACTGTGTGATCTTTGAGGGCAGGGGCTGTCTTTTGCCTCTTTTTGTATTATTAGTGTTATAAAGGAAGCATTTTTAAAACTGTTTATTGGTTCATTAAAAGGAGAGTTTATATGAATATTTTGCTATATTTTGGATATTTTCTTACTTTGACCTCCTTGAGATACATGGATAGTAGTGGAATAATGATTCAAAGGGTTTGAATAGCCGCATGCCTTTTGTTGCATAATTCTAAATTGTTTTTTTTGTTTTTTGTTTTTTTTATGGTTGGGTTCATACATGGCTCTACTAACAGAGTATCAAAGGGCCTTTATTTCTGGTTTTTATCATCTTTGCCAATTTGGCAGGTATGCAGTAAGATCTCAGAGTTGTTCTAGTTTCCATTTTTCTTTTTTATTAGCCATTTAGGAAATTCTTTCACATAATTGTGGGAGGTTTACAATGCTTATTTTTAAAATTGTCTATTTTTCTCCACTAGAAATTTTATTTGCCCAAAACAAAGTGAAGAGATGAATGATCACTCATCCAACAAATTCTTCAGTGTAATCAGCCAGTATGAGTAATTCTCAAGGTAAATGTTTGCCTGGCTTTTACTATTCTACTAATTTCAATTCCATTCCTCAGTTCATTTTTACCTGTGTACACACAGCTAAAATGTTCATCTTGGGATGGAGATTCTTCATGCCTCTTCTTCAATTAACAACTTTGGAAATGAAGCAGAGAGACCCTCTCCAAACATGAACAACATGGATAACATGAAACAAGACTGTTTTCTATTCATGTACCAAACTAATGAATCCAGAGACTTTTTTAGATCTCCAAGATGACTTTCTGCATATGTTCTAGTGCAAAACAAAATCAATCAGCCAATTTACAGGAATTTATTAAGAACTTACTATGTGCCAGGCAATATGTTAAGCACTGAGTATTTTTTAAAATAATAAAAGGTAGTTCTGATTTCTGAATCATGTGAAAAACAAGATGGCATGCTAGACATTTACTTAAATGGCCATGACCTCTTAAAACTCTCCAAAACAGAAATTGGGTGCCAAAGATGAAGTAACTAGAGGTATTTTCATGGTTTAGCATATGCAGAATCCAAAAGAAGGTAAAAAAGACAAACAAAAGCCAAAAATCCACTGACCTTCACTAATTGACTCTAAATTCTCTCACCCCCACCCACCCACATCCCACATTATTAGAAGTGAGGCTGCAAGAAAAAGCATTTGATAAAATCCAACATCCATTCCTACTAAAAACGCTTGAAAGTATAGGAATAAATGGACTATTCCTTAAAATAATAACAAGCATATATTTAAAACTGTCAGTAAATACCAAATGTAATGGCGATAAACTAAAACCTTTCCCTATAATATCAGGAGTGAAACAAGGTTGCCCACTATCACCATTACTATTCAATATAGTACTAGAAATGCTAGCCTCGGCAATAAGAGCCGAGAAAGAGATTCAAGGAATTAGAGTAGGAAATGAGGAAATCAAATTGTCACTTTTTGCAGATGACATGATGGTATACTTAGAGAACTCCAAAGACTCTGCTAAAAAGCTATTAGAAATAATTCTGAATTTTAGCAAAGTTGCAGGATACAAAATAAATCCACATAAATCCTCAGCATTTTTATACATTACCAACACAATCCAACAGCAAAAGATACAAAGAGAAATTCCATTCAAAATAACGGTCGATAGTATAAAATATTTGGGAATATATCTACTAAAGGAAAGTCAGGAATTATATGAACAAAACTACAAAACATTTGCCACAAAAATAAAGTCAGATTTAAATAATTGAAAAGACATTGAGTGCTCTTGGATAGGCTGAGCGAATATAATTAAGATGACAATACTCCCTAAACTAATCTATTTATTTAGTGCTATACCAATCAGACTCCCGAGAAACTATTTTAATGACCTAGAAAAAATAACAACAGAATTCATATGGAACAACAAAAGGTCGAGAATTTCAAGGGAAGTAATGAAAAAAAAATGAAGGTGGTCTTGCTGTACCTGATCTAGAACTATATTATAAAGCAAAACTCACCAAAACCATTTGATATTGGCTAAGAAATAGACTAGTTGATCAGTGGAATAGGTTAGGTTCACAGGGCAAGATAGTGAATAAAAATAGCAATCTAGTGTTTGACAAACCCAAAGATCCCAACTTTTGGGATAAGAATTCATTATTTGACAAAAACTGCTGGGAAAACTGGAAATTAGTATGGCAGAACCTAGGCATGGACCCACATTTAGCACCACATACTAAGATAAGATCAAAATGGGTCCAAGATTTAGGCATAAAGAACGAGATCATAAATAAATTGGAGGAACATGGGATGGTTTACCTCTCGGACTTGTGGAGGAGGAAGGAGTTTGTGTCCAAGGGAGAACTAGAGACCATTATTGATCACAAAATAGAACATTTTGATTACACCAAATTAAAAAGTTTCTGCACAAACAAAACTAATGCAAACAAGATTAGAAGGGAAGTAACAAATTGGGAAAACATTTTTATAGTTAAAGTTCTGATAAAGGCCTCATCTCCAAAATATACATTGAATTGACTTTAATTTATAAGAAATCAAGCCATTCATCAATTGATAAATAGTCAAAGGATATGAGCAGACAATTTTAAGATGATGAAATTGAAACTATTTCCACTCATATGAAAGAGTGTTCCAAATCACTATTGATCAGAGAAATGCAAATTAAGACAACTGAGATATCATTACACACCTGTCAGATTGGCTAAGATGACAGGAACTAATAATGATGAATGTTGGAGGGGCTGTGGGAAAACTGGGACACTGAGACATTGTTGGTGGAGTTGTGAAAGAATCCAACCATTCTGGAGAGCAATCTGGAATTATGCCCAAAAAGTTAGCAAAATGTGCATACCCTTTGACCCAGCAGTGCTACTCCTGGGCTTATATCCCAAGGAAATACTAAAGAAGGGAAAGGGACTTGTATGTGCCAAAAGGTTTGCGGCAGCCCTTTTCATAGTGGCTAGAAGCTGGAAAATGAGTGGATGCCCATCAATTGGAGAATGGTTGGGTAAATTATGGTATATGAATGTTATGGAATATATTGTTCTGTAAGAAATGACCAGCAGGAGGAATACAGAGAGGCTTGGAGAGACTTACATCAACTGATGCTAAGTGAAACGAGCAGAACCAGAAGATCATTATACACTTCAACAATGATACTGTATGAGGATGTATTCTGATGGAAGTGGATATCTTCAACATAGAGAAGAGCTAATCCAATTCCAATTGATTAATGATGGACAGAATCAGCTACACCCAGAAAAGGAACACTGGGAAATGATTATAAACTGTTTTGTTTTGTTTTTTTTTTTTGTTTTTCTTCCCAGATTATTTTTAGCTTCCGAATACAATTCTTCCTTTGCAACAACAACAACAACAAAATTCGGTTCTGCACATATATATTGTACCTAGCATATACTATAAGATATTTAATATGTATGGGAATGCCTGCCATCTAGGGGAGGGGGTGGAGGGAAGGAGGGGGAAAATTTGGAACAGAAGGGAGTACAACGGATAATGTTGGAAAAAAATTACCTATTAATATGTACTGTCAAAGAAAATGTTATAATTATAAAAATTAATAAAAAAATTTTTAAAAATTAAAATTAAAAAAAAACGTGAGGCTGCACTAATGGACCCAAGGATATAACACAGACTTATTTCAAAATCTATCCTGTACCCTATTCCCTTCATTCCCTCCCTCCCTTTCTCCTTGACAATGTTCTAGAGCTCCCAGTTCCAGATTGTGGACATTAGCTTTGACAGCCAGTTTGGCCACAACCTTTCTGGAACAAAAGTTTACCCAGTCTGCAACCTTGGAGCACCAGGGCTGCAACACTTTGAATTGCCAATGTGAGAAAAGTAGGCTCTCCCAGTTCTGGGGAAAAGAGCTCTTAATTGCTGATGCTGACCATGGACTTCAGGAACAGAAGAAGTGGAACAGGCCATCAGGACAGGACATGATGCTGCCATCATGGGCAGCACTTCATCAAGCCTGAGGAGAAAGAGCACAGCATTTGGCTGGAACCAATTCAGACCACTCTGAAGTCAATTGGGGCAGAGACCTAGGCTAATGAACCATGGGTTATTCAATGTGGGAAGAGGCTGAGACTTTGAGCCCTCAAGGAAACCACTACCAGAAGGGAGGGATACAGAAAGTCGTGAGAAAGAAAATAGAAATGTGTGGAGATGTTTGGGTGGGGATAGAGATTAAAAGTACCAAAAATTTCGGGAAGAAAAAAATCTCAAAGATTTTGAATGTAAACAGATAAGCCAACAAGAAAAAATTAAGAACAGAAAGAAATAGACATCCAGATCTAACAAAGAGTTCAAACTTCTATGAATGAATACTGTAAGATGCAGGAAAATTATCCATCACTTGAAACAAAGGGCCCTGAAGAATATGAGAATTCAAAATCACAATATACTGTTCCTGAGTGATTTAAAAGAGAAATGAGAATTATGAGAGCAAAATTTATGTCTTTCACAGGAAAGATAATAAGTAATATTTAAAAATTCAAATTTGTAATGTCAAGTTCACCAAAGGGAAAAAAGAAAAACAGTAGATTAGGAAGAAAATGCACAGAATAAAAGGAAAATTTAGTAGAAGATAAGCAAAAATCAGGAACATTCAAAGAAAATATGCTTACTTCAGTCCATTCTACATCCTGCTAGCAAAGTAATTTTCCATAAGCCCAAATTTAATTATGTGGCTACTCAAACCAACTACAGTGATTTATTTTTGCTTTTGGGAATAAAATATAAATTCCTCTATTTAACTTTTAGTGCTTTGCAATTTGGCCCCGATCTATATTGCCAGCTTCATTGGACATTACTTTTACTTCCTCACTCTGAAATCCAGCCAAATTGATTTTCTTTTTGTTCCATACCAATGACATTTCATCTACTAATTTCCATTTCTTTACACTAGATATCTCCAATTTGGTTTCTCATTTCTTCTCCTTCATAAGTCAGTCTCCTCCTTTAAGATAGAATTCAAACCTCATCTTCTGTAAAGTCTTCCCTCATCTCCCAACTGCTAGTGTTCTCCCTCCCAGAAGTGATAATTAATTTATGAAAATGTGAAATGAGGATAGGCATTTCCTATTCTTTGGGTATTCACTGGGAAAATCCTCAATGGCAGAAGGAAGTGGGTCTTTAATAAGACACAGAGGGAGAAGTGACAATAGGGGTACAGAGGCAGATGGCATGGAGATCAGAGGATGGCATGGTGAAAAGAGATAAGTAGTATGAGAAAGGGGTTGGGGAAGGAGTGTGGCAGAGAGTATTCCTTACATAACCATGGATTTACAATTGGGAGCACTAGACAGTCTGAACCCCATGAAGCCAGAGTTTGAGGTCTAGCACCTTATTTTGCCAGCTGACCTTCAGAATTTTCCTAAAACAATTCAAATGGAAGCAATTCAGTTTCCTGGCATGGTACTGGTGGACTATCCAGTTTTCACAGGATTACACCAATATATTCAGAACAACAGTTCTGTAGATGTTCTTGTTGTATAGCCTGACAACTCTTCTTTCCCACACTTTCTTTTGGAGCCTCCCAAATGCTGAGCTATGTCTGACAAGACATGAATCATCAACCTCGCCAACTATATGAATAGCCCTGAAGAATATGCAACCAAGGTATGTAAACTTATCCATAGAACTTAAATTTTATCCATTTACTGTGACCAGTAATTCTGTTGCTCATACAACAGCTGACTAAAAATTTCCGGATTAAATAACACAAAGAAATCATCTCCTAGGATGTCTCCACTGTTCCTCTTTATTTCCAGTCTATTGCTACCTTTACTATCATCTTTACTGTTTTAATACAAAAGAATATATCTTAATGCAAGACCCAAAAGAAAAAAACTTTGCCTCTGGAATCAGAAGATTTTAGTTCAGATTTGATAGGATTAATTAGGGAACTAGACAAACGAATTAATTAATTTTATTGTTATATTTTTATTTATGCTTATATATTTATTATTAAATATATTATGTTATATATATTATTTTAATTTAATTTTATACTTATGCTACATATTTTTATATGTAACCTAGGGCTCAAGCCTGGAGATTTTCCTCATTGGTGGAAAAAATTAATACTTGATATTTTTTATATAGTTTTGAGAGAGGAAATACATAGCTCCAGGTTCTCATCAGAGAGAGGCCTCTGAAAGAGTCAAAGATTTTGGCATGATGAACACATGTAGAGGAGCCAGCACCTTCCCATGTCCCTGATTTCTAGTTTTACCATACCAGTGACTTCATGGAATTTCCCTTTGGGGGAAATCAGAACTCTCTGATAACTGAAATGTTTTGCTCTCAGTAGTAATCATTCATTCTGTATTGTATTATAGATTCAAATTTGTATAATTTATTTGATTTCTATTTACTATATTCTTATATTAATGCTCTATTTGCAATGGTCTTTTGTATAAGAGACAGGTGAGAAAGGAATTTAGTCTTTGGATACAGTCTGGGTCAGTCCTTCACCATTAAGCAATAATAAGCAGATAAGCAACTTGAAACTAAAAATCATTTTCCTTATTTGCAATATTTAGAACAGCAAATATAATTCTAGTTAAGTGTTCTCTCTCTGAAGAGACAAGAGCAAACCAGTCTCATAATCTCAAACTCCTACTCCTCTTCTGTCAGAGATCAAAATCTCAAATGGAAAGGGATGGATGAGATTTCAAAATTGTCTCTTCACGTTCACCTGTGAACCACATTTAGAACAACCCAATGAGAATATACACATAAACTTCCTAAGCAACATATATGTCATAGAAATACATAGATTCATAAATATGTAAAAATAGGTATGCCTACATCTATAGAAATATATAAATAGAAATACATGCATGCATACTTCTTGTCTCTCTCATTAGGATATAAATCTTTTAATAGGATATAAATTAAGATATAAATCATTCTTTATATTTGTAACCAGCTCAAATCCAGTGACTCCTGACTTTGTTTCTTACCTCATATTCTTTAAGGCAACCCAATAGAATCTCATAAATAAATCTAAGAAAACCTTGACATATTTAGCAGATGGTATTTTTCAATATAAACATATGAGGTTTATTAGAGAGTAAAAAATCTGATAATTCAGAAATAAGGAATTCCATTCAACAAGCATTTGTTAAATATTAGCTATGTGCCAGACACTGTACAAAGACAAAAATAAAATGTCTACTTTTTAGGAGTTTACATCCTATTGGGTAAATGGTTAGGGGATTGCAGATAATGTATATATGTGGAGAAATTAATCATCAAAAATTATTTTAAAATGATATCAATAGAGGAAAAAAAAACTTTTTTTGTGGGGGACAAAATGTCTAAAAACAGCAGGTTGCAATGATAGGTTGACCCAAAAGATACTCTTTGGACCAGTTATTCGGAAAGACCTTGGGTTGCATGTGAGCTATTCTTTGAAGGATATTGAAGATTCAGAACCATGGTACAGATGAGATCTTGGGGCACTAAGTGGGGTTGGCAGACAAAGCCTGACCTACAGATAAGATTACTCCCTGAGGCAAGCAGAGGAAGGGCACTGATGGGGATCAGCTCAACCTTACAATCCCACCCTTTTGGAGGTTTTAGATGAACCCACCTTACAGTATCCAATCAGAAAGCCAAGTTATGATTTCAAATCCCCCCAGGTCAAATTTTTCCTATAATACTGTCCGTGACCTATGCCATTTTTGCTGAGTTCTTTTCGGGTTAACCTGCCATTGCGTGACCTGCCTTGTCTTTCTTCCCACCCCTGCCTCATGACTCATAGCAGCTTTCTCCTTCCTATAGCTAACTCACTCTTTTAGGATGCTGAATTCCTCTAAGAATTTAACCTGGCAGACAATGGTATACTCCCACCTTATGGTGGAACTTGTCTTTTCCATTTTCCATCGTTAATTATTAAAACACTTTTAATTGTTAATAGTTAAAATCCCTTTTGTACCTCTGTCTACATTTTGTCTAAAACCTCATAAATAAACATGCCTTTTGGCAAGGAGTTGAATTCTTCACGTGTGAATCGCTACCAAACCCCATCATTGGGACCTTAATCTCATCAGGACTCTTTCAAAGTACCAACATTCTGAGGGGAACAACCTACTTTCAGCAATCTGGATCCTAAGAGAATTTAAAATTCCATCCAATGAGCAAATCCTCCCAGACATAGATTTCATCGTTTTTCTCCAAATATATGGTCACAAGAGGGAGCCAGAGTTCATCTTTGTATCCCAGAAGGAAATAAAATTCAATAGTATAAAATAATAGAGCGTGAGCCCCAGGCATAAATAAGAGGGAAAAGGAGATATCCAGATGCTGGTTAAGTTATATTTCTTCTGCTGATAATATCAGTCATTTGTTTGCTGTGAGAAGGAATGAGTGTGCTTGCTGATTAATATGTTTGCATAAACCTCCACCAGACTCTGCTATCATCTGGAGTACCATCCTCCATATTTTCTTTCTTATCCAAAGGAAGCATCTACACTTCTTTGCCCCTGCTTCTGTACCTTGCACTCATTTCTCATTCTTTTGCTCTCTGACTTCCAATCCCTCTACTCTATGACTGATAGTTCTCTCCAAGGTTATCAATAATCTCTTAACTGCTCAATTCAGTGGTCTTTTCCTCCGTCTTCTTGGCAGCTTTTGACACTAATGATGACTCTGTCTTTCAGACACTTGTCCTTTGGCTTCCATGACACTGTTCTTTATTGATTCTCTTCCTGCTTTCTGACAATTTCTTCTGGTCTCTTTTGCTAGATCATATAATCTTCCTACATTGCTCTAGGCTCTGCCTTACTTCATTTTCTGGTCTCTCTACATATTAATTCCTTGGTCATCTCAAAACTTCCCAAAGATTTGGGATGACTCTCAAATATGTATACCCAGTTCTAATCTCTTTCCTGAATTTCATCTCTGAGTTACTAAAATGTCTGCTGGATAGATGACCTGAACATCGCCTAGGTACTGCAGGCTCAGATTATTTGTAATTTGGGGACTGACCAATGAAATGCCCAATTCTTAGAATTTGGGCAGTATGCTCTGCCTGCTGTTGATCTTCCTGGAGGCTATATGAGCTTATTTCTAGAAATGCACGATGGAGGGATCCTTTCCTTCCCTCCTTCACAACAAGCACTGATATCTCTGTTTCCTATCACTTGTATACAGTAAGGTGATTTTTTTTTAAAGTCTCTTAACTAGCTGCTGAGAAAGAATTTAGCAGGCATGCAAAAGGCTTGGATAGAAACCACTCTCTCTTTCCAGGTGGCAAGTAAGAAAAACTATTGTGCCCTCTGGAATGAGGAAGAGATAGGAGAGGTAGAAGCCACATTAGTTGTGGTCTGCTGCTATCTATCTATCTCCCAACCCAGATGCCATACCTCCATGCATAAAGGCATGATGCTCTGTTCTTTTGTGTTTATTCTTTTCTTATCTTAGGTGAATTCTAGAGATAGAATGGATCAAATATGACTTGGTGAGCTTCCAAAGATCAGAGCAGTTATCGAAGTTTCACTGAACAACTAGAGCCAAGAGCAATAGTAGCCAAGTCTAATGCAGAGCCAGTCCCAAGAAGTTATCTGCTTGACCCAGTCCAACTGTAGATTGTCCTGGCAGCCAGAATACTATATCCTGAAAATAATAACTCGTTCATCATTATACCACACCCAGAAATGTCCTTAATGGAAGAATCCTTTTATAGCAAACACTTTAAGTTTGAGTCTATCCTTTCCAGGAATTAAGGCTGGTAGAGAAAAAAGCATTCCCATGGTTGCACTGGGATCTTGATATGACTTCATAGGAAATGTCCCTTTATAAAAGCTATTGATTAATTAGTTATCATTAGTAATAACAGTTAATAACTAATTAGCTGGTTAATTGATATTGGGAGATGATAATCAGTGAAATTATGTTGGGGGAAATATTTCAGATAGGGAACTGTGAGAGACACATCAAGACCTCTCAAGAGACTATGCTCTGGGGACCCAACTTGCTATGGTAAATATGAGTTGGTAGAGTGAATCCAGACCACACACTACTTATCTAAAATAGAATTAATTATATTTCCCCTTATTCTAATTCAGGTAATCTTCTATTTCTAGAATATACTTTTTCTTCACTTTTGATTGATAGAATCCCTAGCATCCTTCAATGCATTGCCCATTTTTCGCCTCCTAATGAGGTCTTTACAGATCCTGCAAGCTGTTGATATCCTCTCCCTTTTAAAATCACTTTGCATATTCTTTGTATTTATCTTTATACATGTACTCTGCATTTCTCTCCCCACTCCATCTGCCAGGAGAATATAAGCTTCTTTAGGACTGAAACTGTTTCTTTATTTCCTCAATACCTTGTACAGATCAAGTGCTTACTAAATCATTTTGGCATTGAATTTAATCCTGTGTGATTAGGATCTAAATCAAAGTTTGTAAGTAAAATAAAATGATTTATCACAAACATATTCACAATTCTGCCCCCAATACTATAGAAATCATAGGATAAGTCTATCTGGTCTTAGCTCAAAATTCATTTTTTTGATTTTTAAAATTTATTTTTAAAAACAGAATTAAAAAAAAAGAAAAATAGAAAAGAAATACAAAACAAAACAGAATATTGTCATGTATCCAGCAGAACATCAGGGAAGATTCAAAATAAGTAACAACAAATTAGCAGTTCAAGAAAGTATACATATATTAATAGAAGAAATTATATTCATGAGTGTCCATCTATTCTTTGCTTTCTTGTAAATTGCTCTTTTATTCTCTGTTGGGCATCTTTTTTACTTTATTCTTTTCCCTCCTTTCATCCCCCCATCATCCCCAAGCTAGTTATAATTAAAGGATATATTTACATGTAAATATATAGACATATATATGCATAAATACACACACACCACACCATCCCTCAGATACACACATACAAACCCAACTTTCCTATTCTTGCTGATCCCTTGCTGTAATTTTAATCCTAACTTACCTTGCTATTACTTAACCTCCCTCTACCCATGGATGCTTCCTTGTTTTCTTCCCTCACCATTTGCTTTCCCATGTGCCCATCTGTCCCTCCCTTATTTCTTTATAGATTTTGGAGGATGCTATATAGTTCGTGGTATGTGTGTAGGAGTGTGTGTGTGTGTGTGTGTGTGTCTGTGTGTGTGTGTGTGTGTGTGTTTGTGTATAAATAGATAGATATGTAGATAGATAGAGAGATTTTGGAGGGTGCTAAACTGTTTATGGTATGTGTATGTGTGTGTATATATATAAAGAGTGTTGCCTATTTAACCCATTCCCAATATGAGTAGGTTTTCAGAACTATGAGCACTCCTCCCTGCTCTAATGCCTCTGTATCTCTTTTTCCTCAGCACCTCAATTGTATAATATAATTACTAATTTTTACCTTAACTCTGCCCCAGGCTTTCTTTTAAGCTGTCCTATTGCTGATGCCAATCTTAAGCATGTGATATAAATTTCCCATGTTAAAAAAAAAGAAACAATTTGTTCATATTAAGTTCCTTGAAAATGATCTTTGATACTGGCTCTTAGACGTTAAATTTTCTATTAAGTTCTGGTTTGGTTGGTCCTGAAAATATCCAAGTTTATTGAATGTTCATTTTTTTTCTCCTTCACTATTATAGATAATTTTGCTGAATATGATGTTTTTGGCTATAGGCCTAGTTCTTTTGATTGTTGGTAGATATACTTTCAGGACCTGCAGTCTTTTATTATGGCTGCTGCTAAGTTCTGTACAATTCTAAGCTCCAATATATTTGAATCACTTTTTTTCTTCTTTCTTGCAAAATTTTCTCTTTGATGTGGGGGTTTTGAAACTTGGCAATAATATTCCTGAGTGTTTTCCACAAAGAATCTTATTGAGATGGTGATTAGTGCATTTTTCCTATTTCTACTTTTCCCTCTTGTTCTACCACTCCAGGACAATTTTTTTGGATTATTGGGGTTTTTTTGTTTTTTGTTTTTCCCCTGAGGCTGGGGTTAAGTGACTTGCCCAGGGTCACACAGCTAGGAAGTGTTAAGTGTCTGAGATCAGGTTTGAACTCGGGTCGTCCTGAATTCAAGGCTGATGCTCTATCCACTGCGCCACCTAGCTGCCCTCAATTCTTGCATTATTGTGTCAAGCTTTTTTTTTTTTTTTTTTTTTTTTTTGGTCACAACTTTCAGGCAGTCCATTATTCTTGTATTTTCTCTTCTTTATCTGTTTTCCAGATCTGTCATTTTTCTCATAAAATGGTTCACATTCTATTCTATTTTTTTTCTTATTTTTTGTAATGTGATTTGTTATTTCTTGGTCTCTCATAGCTTCACTAGCTTCCTTTTCCCCAATTTTAATTTCCAAAGAGTTAATTTAATTACTCTGTATCTCCTCTTCTAATTAGTTAACTTTTTTTTTTTTTTTTTTCATAATCTTCTTGTTTTTCTTGTCTTCCTCTGAAGATGAACTCTGGGCTTCCCTGTTCACATAGTGTGTATCTATGGTGGGTATTTCTTCTTTGTTGATTCACTTTTTTTTCCTTTTAATAAGAGGTATTAGTATAAACTCCTCTGATCCTAGGGTGGAGAAATGGTTCCTCTGGCTTTACTTCAGCTCTCCCCTCTGACATAGAACCCCACACCAAGAACTCCACCTTCTTGCAAGTGCCCTCCACCCTGACCCATTGCCCCTGCACTCCCCACATGCTTGGTCGTTCCTGCCCAGGGCTGAGTCCCCGCAACACAGCTGGGCCTGGTGTTCCTTAATCAGGCAAGATTCCCTCAGACTTTCGGGACTCAGATTCCAACTCCACAAACAATCCGGGAGGTGAAAGTTTCTGTGATTCCTGCTGAGGCTCCAGTCATACCTAGCTAGCTCCAAGGCTTCCCACTTAATGTTTCTGCTGAACTAGCCCAGAAATGTTTGCATTTCACACCAATTAATCCCTGCCCGAGGTCTTTCTTTCAATCTTCTCACAGTAAAACAGGAGGACCCACTTTATCCTCCAAATCTTCTTGATTTCTCAGCAGTCTTGTTCATTCTTAAGTGCAAATTTGTTTTATTTGTGGGGGAAATCTAGCGAGCTTGAAATTTACCAACCTACTCTGCTATCTTCCTAGAATCTCCTACCCCCCTCTCCCTCCAAATTCATTATTATCCAATTCTAATAGACTTGGGATGAAAAAAGCCAACTGAACCCATAGAGAGAATCATGGAGATTGAATGTGGATCAAAGCATAGTATTTTGACCTTTTTTTGTTTATTTGTTTGCTTTTTCTTTCTTGTGTTTTTTCTCCCTTAGGGCTTGGTTTTTCTCCTACAACAAGACAAATATGGAAATATGTTTAGTAGAATTGCAAATATTTAACCTGTATCAGATTGTTTGCTGTTTTGGAGAGGTGAGAGGTAAGGGAGCCTAGAGGGGGGGGGAAATGGAATTTAAAATCTTTCAGTGTTGGAAACTATATGTGTATTTTTAAAAATAAAATACTATTGATGAGACAAGAAAGAGAGGAAGGAAGGAAGGAAGGAGGGAAGGAAGGAAGGAAGGAAGGAAGGAAGGAAGGAAGGAAGGAAGGAAGGAAGGAAGGAAGGAAGGAAGGAAGGAAGGAAGGAAGGAAGGAAGGAAGGAAGGAAGGAAGGAAGGAAGGAAGGAAGGAAGGAAGGAAGGAAGGAAGGAAGGAAAGGAAGGCAGGAAGGCAGGAAGGAAGGAAGGAAATTCATTCTTGTCCTTTACTTTGTATGATTTTTCTCTGCCCATGTAAACATGCATGTGTACATATCAGATATATTTTAAAGAAACAGTTTCCCCTCTATGTCTGCAGTTTCCCCAATTTTCTCATCTTTCCTAAAGATTGTGCTCTAAGCTATATCTCTCCAAGTTCTTACACCGAAATCCCCCTCCCACCCAGGTACTCAAAACCTCACATGCTCAACATTCTCTCCACCAATTAGGAGTCTTCTTCTAAATCAAAGCTTCAGGGAAAATATTCTAAATTTAAAATCCTGGTTCTGACTTGTTATGCTAATAGCATATGCCAGCACCTGCAGTTCCAGATATTAATACTACAGTGGAGGAAGTGTTGGTTTGGGATTCAGATAACATAGAATTCTGCTGTTAATTAGTTGTGAGACCTAGCCCAAATTATTTAACTTTTTTGGTTTTGTTTTCCTTGTGTGTGAGATGAGGATGTGTTGAAACAGATGTACCCTAAAGTCCTTTCCAAATCTAAACTTCAATTTAAAATATTCAAGAATAACCTAAAAGTTCTTTCATATTGGATATATTAAAAAGGTTTGCCCCGGTAAGACTGATTCAATTTTGGAGGTGAAGAATGATGAAGCCGAATGGTAAAGTAGGGAAGGTTTGGGACTTCTAGTCAAACAGGACCTGAATTTGAAACCCAGCTTTATTACCTAACAGTTATATGACCCAGAGAAAGTTCCTTCAACTCTGAGCCTTGTTTTCCCATTTATAAAATGTAAATAACAATATTTATATTATCTACCTTACAGTTTTGTTATAAAGAAAGTATGTTATAAATTTTTAAATGTTACATAGATGTGTTTTTATTATTACAGACAACCACAAAAAAATTACAAACTATTATAATACCAACTAACTTACTGATGAAGCTTTGGGGGCATCTGGAGTGGTCTCTGCAGCATCTGTCATTTGCCAACTAATAATGTTGCTTGGGAATAGTCCATCATTGTCAGGTCATTAGAATTGGCTCTTGTTCACAATAATCTTTAGTCTTTTATAAAGATGTTTATTGAATAGGGGGTGGTGTCTCTCTCTCTCAAGGGATCTCTTCCCATTATGCAAACATTAAAAGCAGGTATGACTGACAAAATCAAGACAATTTCCTTTATTTTTTTTTTCTTCTACCTGACAGAGACCAGCATAATGATAAAGGCAAGATCCTACTCAGAAAGCAGTATACAGAGTGGATTTAAAGCATTACTACTCCAGTCCCCTAGCTTATTAGACACCAGAGACTCAGAGAGAATGTGGTTTTAATCACTGTTATGTTAAATTATCCAGTGCTGTTGTTGGGACCTATTAGATTTCTAGCAGGAAAAAATCAAAGTCAGATACCTCCAGTGGAATCTGATGCTATTCTCCAATGTAGTCAGGAGACCAAGAGGTGACCACAGGCTGCAAGTGTTGCTGTTGGAATCCAGACAAGCAATATATTGACTCTGAGTACATTTGCCAGATCTACTCACAATAAAATAATATGGTTTCATTTTCAAAGGACTTCAGCTCTGAGACCCTTTTTGGAGGGTCATGACTGGCCAATTTCTTGTACCCCTTTGAAAATTTACCCTTAGGTGGGTAGTCAAAATGCAGGAATGGCTCACATGCTAGAAAGTTCACAACAAGGTTAATACATCTGCATGTGTTCCTGTTCCCTTCTTCCTCCCTCCTCCATCCAGATATCAGACTATCCTGATAGTCTAGATTCAGGGCACTTTTCCCCAACTTGAAACACAATAGTAACATAGTTTTTCAAATAATCACTGGTCTCATATACACACGGCCTACAAGAAGTCAGAAAAGTCCAATCAGATTCAGAACTTTTCACTAGGATGGGTAGGGGAGAGCTACACATATTTGGTTTTAGTCATATGATTGGGCTTACTATAAATTCATACTAACTGGTATCACCAACTTTCAAAGATGGGAAAGACCTCAACAGTTATCCAGTCAACTCATATCTAAGCAAAATTCCCTTCACAATATGACCAATGAGGGAGTACTGAAAACTCCAGTGGAATAGAAACCCACTACTTTATAAATTCTACAGACTAATTTCCCTTAGAATAGCTCTAATTATTAGGAATTGATTCCTTCCATCATAGCTCTTATTGATTCTCTAGGTCACATTGAGAAGGACTATAACTAAGTTTTAAAGTACCATGTACTCAATTTTTTTCTTCCATGTTTAAACATTACTTTGGCAACCTTTTAGAGCAAATATATGTCAAAGAATGTTATTTACTGCCTTCTTAGAATCCCTAAATATTAATCCCTGGAAAGCCTTAGGAGAATAGCTTATTCTCCATAATTATACTTAGATACTTACTGTGTGACTCTCAGATAAGGCACCTAGACTCTCTCAGTTTGTTTATAATATTAACTATCTTGTAAGACTGTTGTGAAAATTAAATAGGATAATATATGTGAATCATCTGTCAGATCTTAAAGTGCTATATAAATGTTAACTCTTATTACTATTATTAATAATAACCATCATAACCATCCTTCTCCCACCAGTCAAATATCATTTTTCATAGTCTTTATCTCTCCTGGCTCCAGGTTGACTGATATTTTTATATAGTCCCAAGTAGGAACAGCATACCGATTTTTTGGGCTTTGGATTTAGAATTGTAAGTCAATTGTCCTTGATTGTATGATAATAACATGTCACAATCTCATTATGAAGCTAACATACTTATTAACCTCCTCAAAGCCTGGACAATAAACGAATGACTAAATGATGGTATTGCCCAAGTGCAGGATTCATCCCCTAATAGGGATAATGGATACTGACCCTGAGTCTCAATCACTTAGCCACTTGAAGATTATTTCCACATGGTGGAAGAATAACTGTCAGTTTGGGTAGGGATGGGGAGAGTGGAAGCAATTTAAAGGAAAAAAGGAATTTATATGTACTCTGATCCAGATAGTAATTAGCTTTTTAATTTCTAACTGCAATTGAAAGAATTAAATCTATCAAGTTGTGGGTGAAGTAATCTATTGTTAATTAAGTCAGGCGCTCTAAATGGACCACCAGAGAGTGAAATGATCTTTATTTGTGATCATTATATCTAATTTGACTGGAAAAATTATTTTCTCATGGAAGATCGCAAACTTTTGCTTACGATGCTCTAAAGCAGAGGTCTATGACTTTCTCCCCCACAAGAAGTCAAACTCAGGGGAAGACAATACAGTTGAGTGGATGAGTACATGAAATCTTGAGGAGAACTAGAATTGTGAGTGATATTAAAAGGTTGATCAATTAAGTAGTGAAAGATAAAAAGCACATCTTGGGCATAAGGGTTGGATATTTAAGAGCTGCTGCAAATTTCTATGAAGGGAACTGATGAGATAACATTTGTATTTGAGGAAAGGAATTAACACTATGATTTCTAAGTTAAATTGGAGAATGAAAAAACAGAACCATCCCAGATTTTGAGGTTTAGGCTTCCTGTCCAGTAGTACAGTACTATTCTTTGATTTGGCTTTAGTGAAGAAAGGTCCAACTAAGACTGAGTATCATGCCATAAAATTTATACATCCTAATATCACAATTGACTTTTTTTTTGTTAAAATGGGCATTTCAATATAAACAATAGAACAGAAAAAAAATTGTTCTTCAAATTGAAGATTTTAAGTAGTTTACTTTTCTTTCTAGGCATATAATAAATTCAATTTATCTCTCAAAGATGTTCTGCTTATTCCTTTTTTTCTGGCTTGACTTTTCTGTCATATGACCCACACTACTCGTTCTATTTCTTTTTTTTTTTTTTTTTTTTTTTTTGCTATTCTATTCCCATTTTGCTCACCCTCTTACCTCACATCCCCTCCCTGACTTCACCCCAGTTTTATAAGCATTTCATTCCAACAACTATCTTGCAATAATTGTGTTTGTTTGGGATTTGAGAAAGCAAAGAACTAAAGCAATTTCCCCTAAGGCAAATAGTAAACTAATGTCACATTCAGAATTTGAAATCTCAGCCAAAACTTGTTTAGCATTAGGTAACCCAGTAAATCCTGCTTTCCTCTCTAATAAGAGTGACTATATAAAATAGAATTAGATAAGATTGATGTCTCCAGAACATTTCCAGGATTAGAATGAAGATATAATTCTATAAATTGATCATAGAATTTAAGCATAGATCCAGGTACCCCAAAGACTCAAAGGAACCAAGATAGTAAAAGATACCCAGCAACATCAAAAGAAAATTAAATATCTTTTCAGAATGTATATTATGGAAATCAGCTGACCATATTTGCTACAGATATGTAGATTGTCTATTGATGTAGGCAAAAACAAGAAGATAATGAGAAACTATAAGAAAATAACTAACAAATAGAAGTATGTACAGATTAATTTTATATTTCTATACCTATTTGTGTCTAATGGTAGCCATCTGCCAGGAGTAGAGAAAAAAAAAGAAATTTACATGACAACTTCATTGAAATTTTAAAAGAAATAGTAGATTGTACATAGAAGATTTGCAGGTTAATGTGCAATCATCTTTTCATCATATTACATTATGAAAATGCTTGGCTTATTCCATAAATTAAAAAAGAAAATGAATTTTTAAAATTAGAAAACAGATGGTAATGAACCATTCAAACATGGGGAACTGAACAGAGTTTTTTACTCCTGAATAATTTTTTAAAATATTTTATTTTGCACTTACCTTTAAACTACAAAAAATTAACAGACTCACAACTTCATATTTATTTTTTTCTCAATAGTATTTTATTTTTTAGTTACATGTAAAGATAGTTTTCAACATTCATTTTTGGAAAATTTTGAGTTCCAAATTTTTTCTTGCTTCTTCCTTTACTTCCCCCTCCCCAAAACAGCAAGTAATCTGATATCAATTATATATGTACAATCACTTTAAACATATTTTCATATTAGCATATTGTGAAAGAAAAATCAGAACAAAAAGGGAAAACCATGAAGAAGAAAACACCTTGCTTCTTCCTTTACTTCCCCCTCCCCAAAACAGCAAGTAATCTGATATCAATTATATATGTACAATCACTTTAAACATATTTTCATATTAGCATATTGTGAAAGAAAAATCAGAACAAAAAGGGAAAACCATGAAGAAGAAAACACCAACTAAAGAGAGAGGCAGCGGCAGAGACAGAGAAAGGTAAAAATAGCATGCTTCCCTCTCCATTCAGTCTCCATGGTTTTCTCTTTGGATATGAATGGCATTCTTCATCTCAAGTCTATTCACATTATCTTGCATCACTGTATTGCTGAGAAGAACTAAGTCTATCATAGCTGATTGTCACATATACTTGCAATGTTCTGGTTCTGCTCACTTCACTCAGCAATTAAAAGTTAATTTCTACATAGAATGTGTCTATGATAGCTCATTATTTTCTATAAGTCCTAGAATACTATTCTATTCTGTTTCTCAGAATTTTAGGATTGGAAAGAATACCAGATTACCTCTTGTGAACAACTTTGTTAAAATGGAAAATCAACTATAAGGGAAGCTTTCTCACTGAAAGTCTTATGTGAAACATCAAAATCTGAGAAGAGAGAATTATTTTCGTTTTAATTATAATTTTTTATTGACAGAATATATGTATGGGTAATTTTTCAACATTGTCCCTTGCACTCACTTCTGTTACGACTTTTCCCTTCCCTCCCTCCACCCCCTCCCTAGATAGCAAGTAGTCTTATACATGTTAAATGTTATAGTATATCCTAGATACAATATATGTGTGCAAACCCAAATTTCTTGTTGCACAAGAACAATTGGATTCAGAAGGTAAAAATAACCTGTGAAGAAAAACAAAAAAGCAAGCAGTCCACATTCATTTGCCAGTGTTCCTTCTCTGGGTGTAGCTGATTCTGTCCATCCTTGCTCAATTGGAACTTAATTAGATAGAAGAGAGAATTCTTGAAGGGCATCCCTCTTACTCTTCTTCCTGCTACATGAAGAAAACCATGACTCCTGATTAGCTGAGAAATTTTAGAGAATGGTTGCTTACTTGCAGAAGGGACAAAGTATTCACTTAGAAAGAGATGGTCAGGAGTTAGGAAAGTCTCAGGGAGAAAATTAAATGGGATTTTCCTCAGTAAGAGCAGTAGCATCTCTCCTTAGTTGAATTCAAATTGAAAGCTCATTTACTTCTGATGTATTTTATTTCCTATCATAATCTGTATAACTATTCTTTATTGCTATTTATTATTTACTTTGATTCAGAATTTCACCAATTATTTCACTAGTTCTGCCCCCTCAAAACGCATCTCTGGGCTACCAATATTTAAGATGTGACATATAGATATAATTCTAGCTCAGTATCCCTCTTGGAGGCAGGCAAGTACCCAGTTACGTTTTTTCCCCTGCTGCATACAAAAGCAGATGTTTCAGTCTACTTTGGAGAAGGAGTCCCTGATCAGATATCTATTCATGTTACAGCAAGCCAAGCCATTTAGACAGAAACCACGCATCTATCTTTCATAAGTATACAGAAGAGCTATGTGGTCACTTGACTTTGGTTGTGAAGCTATTGAATTTCTGTCAACTAATTGAGTCCACCACTGTCTTAAAATGGAATGAATGTTCACAAAAGGAGTGGCCTTCAGAAACTGCCATTAACGGACATCATGGAGTTTTATTTGCTGACTGTCACCAAGGTAACTAACTGACCGATGACATCTCCTAGAGCCCTGCTTTTTGAAGTGTGTCTAGATTAGTCCCTGATCTAAACTGCAGCATGTTCTATCTTGGGAAGATGACTCTCCAACAGGAGGAATTGTATACAGATGCTCCTTCCCAAGAACACTTGACAAACTGGATTCTCCAGTTGCCTAGAAGGGAGGCTTTAAGCCAACAGACTCATAACCAGCCAGACTCACAGCAAAGAGCAATTGAATAGGAGGTGGCACACCAGCATATGATTACAGCTGATATATATATATATATATATATAACCATATATAATATATATGTATATATTAGGTAACCAATCCCATGATACAAATGCCTTCCCCCTTTCAGTTCGCCTTCATCTACTCTGAATGTAGTTTTAGTATACAGAGATAATTTACCTGTTGGCTCCTCCTTTAAAATGTATGCTCCCCTGGGGTCAGGGAGTGGGTTTTTTTGGTTTGCTTTGCTTTGATTTTGCCTTCCTTACTTTGTATTGCCAACATTTGGCACATTCCTGGCACATAATGAACACTTAGTAAATGTTGCTTGACTAACTGCTATGACAGAGGTAACTTTGAGGAAAGATGAGGGTACATGAATTTGGTCCTCTGATTTTTTTGGATGGGGATGGGCTGTTTAAAAAACTGCTTCTGTCATGCAAATCAAGAGCTCATATCACTTAAATTCAGAAAATTTTCTGAGTCACTACTAAGTTATATTATTTGCTCATAATTATATGGCCAATAACTATCAGAAGTATTAGTGAGGTGGGGGGTACAACTAGATGGTGCATTGGATAGAGCACTGGCTCTGGAGTCAGGAGTACCTAAGTTCAAATCCCACCTCAGACACTAAACACTTACTAGCTGTATGATGCTGGGTAATCACTGAACCCCAACTGCTTTGCATATGTGCATGTATATATATATATATATATATATATATATATATATATATATATATATATATATATATATATATATATATAATTGCACATGTATATATATATTAAATTAGTATTAATATATTATTTACATATATAACACATAGTGATATTATTTATATATAAAAGACTCAAGTCTTTTTGACTTTAAGGTTGGTCTTCTACCTTCTGCCACATTGTCTCTCTGAGGATTTCTTACAAGATATACAAAGTATCCTAAAAATCTTAGTGTCATTTTAGGCACATTACAGGTCCTAGGCTATGCTGAAATTACTGAGCTAGGATAGTGGGTAGCCACTCCTTCATCACCAAGACCAATTTCATCTGTGATAAAAGAATGGCCACACATTCTATCACTTATGTAAACCAGTCTGAGACCCCTTTCCTGAGGACAGTACTTCCACCTCTGCCACATACTTCTTGTGTTGATTTTGGGAAAGTCACTTAATGTATCTGAGAGCCAGATTCTTCATCTATAAAATAAAAAGGTTGGATTGGATAATTTCTTAGCTCCATATATTTTCTAAATTCCATGATCCTATCTAATAATATGGGTCTACTTCTCTGGATGGGATAGGTAAGTAAATCCACATTCAAGAAGACAACTGGGACATAGGTTAGGGAATAGAGAACAAACACAACAGATAACAAGAGAGGAAGAAAAGATTATGAGCTCAGAGACTTCTGTGGTCCATAAAGTTTTGTTGCATCTGGCAGACCCTGGGTTAACCGAGTACTCCTCAAATCTAGTTTTCTTTTTCTTTATACCATCTGTTTCCTTCTCTTTTGGCTGTAAACCTCCTGCAGGTTGACTCTTAGTTACCTGACAAATCCCCATGTCTAAACCATCATCTTAAATCCCATCTTGCAGGAAGAAAAGCAATTATAACTAAAAGTTATATAGTGCTTCAAGATTTATAAAGTGCTTTACATCTCACATTAGATTCTCAACATCTTTGTGGGGTAGATACTGGAAGGTATTAGTCCCATTTTCATTTGAGAAAAGTGAAGTTTAGAGAGATAAGTGAGATGCTCATGGTTTTATAACTAGTAAATATCAGAGGTAGTATTTAAACCTATGTCTTCCTTACTTCAAATCTGACACTCTGCAGTTTTATTTTTGCTCTATTTATTTTATTAAAAAAAACTTAAAAAAAATAAGAAAAACAGAAAAAGGAATGCAAAACAAAAGAGAACATTGTCATGTGCCCAACAGAACATGAAGAAGGATTCAAAATACATAACAACAAATTTCCAGATCAAGTAGAAGAAATTATATTCAAGAGTGTCTATCTTTTCTTTACTTCCTTGTAAATTGTTCTATCATTCTCTGCTGCACATCTTTTTTACTTTATTATTTTTCCTTCTTTCATCCTTCCCACTACTCACAAGTAAGCTATAATTAAGAAAAGATACATTTATGTATACATAGGTAAATACACACACACACATCTTTCCTATTCCTACTGAATTTTTGCTTTAATTCTACTCCATAATTTGCTTTGGTATTACTTAACCTCCTCCCCCCCCACCAACTCTCCCCTCCTCCCCTCCCAAAACGATTTCTCCCTTGTCTTCTTCCCTCACCCTTTGCATTCCCATCAGCCCATCTCTATCTTGTTATTTTTTTTTAGATTTTGGAGATTACTATACTCTTCATGCCTATTAAACATATTCCCAATGTGAGTAGGTTTTCAGAACTATGAGCTCTCTTCTCCCCTCTAATGTCTCTGTATCTGTTCTTCCTATGTACCTCATTTGTATTATACTATTTTAATATAATTTATTATATAATATACATATTTTAACATAATGTATATTATATAGATGTATACTATGTAAATCATATAATATATAAAATACATAGTATATATAATATAATTTATATTATATAATGTTAATTATATAAACAACACTATATATAGTTTATAAAATATGATTAATAATTACTATTTTTAACTTAACTCTGCCCCAATCTTTCTTTCTAGCTACCCTATTGTTGATGTCAATCTTAAACAAATGGTATACATTTCCCATGTAAAAAAAAAAAAACAAATAAACAATTTGTCCATGTTGAGTTCCTTGAAACTGATATTTGATATTGGCTTTTACATGTTAAATTTTCTATTAAATTCAGGTTTGGTTGATAGAAAGTCCTAAAAATATTCAAGTTCACTGAATGTCTATTTTTTTTTTCATTCACTATTATAGATAACTTTGCTGGATATAATACTATTGGCTGCAGGCCTACTTCTTTTGATTGTTAGTAGATATAATTCCAGGACCTTCAGTCTTTTGTTGTGGCTGCTGATAAAACCCTGTACAATTCTAATTGTAACTCCAGCATATTTGATTTTTTCCCTTGTTTCTTACAAAATTTTCTCTTTGATCTGAGGGCTTTGAAATTTACTAATAATATTCCTGTGTGTTTTTACAAAGGATCTAATTGAGGTGGTGATTGGTGGATTTTTTTTTTTTTTCCATTTTTACTTTCACCTCATGTTCTATCATTCCAGGACAATTTTCTTGGATTATTTCTTGCATTATTATCCATTTCTTGGATTATTGTATGAAGGTACTATTTTTAGTCACAACTTTCAGTTCGATTATTTATATTTTTCTCCAGATCTGTCATTTCTCTTATGTTTCACATTCTGTTCTATTTTCTCATTCTTTATAATCTATTGTTTTGTAATTTCTTAGTCTCCCATAGCTTCACTGGTTTCCCCTTGCCCAATTCTAATTTTAAAAGAATTATTTTCATCTTTGAGACTCTGTATCTTCTCTTCTAGTTGGTTAACCACCCCTCCATCCCTCCCTCTCTCCCCCCCATAATCTTGTTATTCTTTCAGAATTTTTATTTTATTTTTAGGTTTCTTTTTAAATTTTTTCTCAATATCTAATTTGATTTTTAAATCCGTTTTTGAGTTCTATAAATTCTCTCTGGACAGAGAAGCATTTTATGTTATTTTTGGGGGTAGAAACTTTTTCCCCCTTTCTTTCCTTCCTTAAGATGAACCCAGCTCTTCCTTATTCCCTTAGTAAGTCTCTATCTTGAGATTTTACTTTGCCGGTTCATTTTTTTTTTTTTTTAAATAAGAGGTATCAGTGTAAATGCCTCTACTCTGAGGGGAGGATAGTGCCTCAAACTTCCCTTAGGCTCTCCCTTCTTATCAGAAACTCCTAATCAAGAGCTCCACCCTCCTGTAAGTGCCTGAAGCCTGCAGCTTCCCTACCCAGCTGCTTCTGCACTCCCCAGGTGCTGGTTCCTTCCCTCCCAGGACTGAATCTCTGCAGCACAGTTGGGCCTGGCATTCCTGATCAGCTGAAATTCATTCTGTCCTCTCCTACTCAGACCCCGACTCCACAAACAGTCTGAGAGATGAAAGTCTCAGTGGTTCCTGCTGAGACTCCAGCAACACCCAGCTAGCCCAAGGGGTAGCCCAGAAGTGTTTGCTTTTCACTTGGGTTAATCCTGGCCTAGGGTCTTTCTTCAGATATTCTTGGGTTATACCAGGAGGATGTCTCTTCTGCCCCAAATCTTGATTTTTTCCCCCAGTCTGGGTTTACCGTGAGGTGCAAATTTGTTATATTTGTGGGGGAAATCAGGAAAGCTTGAAATTTAACAATCTACTCTGCCAACTTCCCTGAATCATCCCTCGACTCTTTGTCATAGTGTTTGACTCTTCATTCTTCCATGGACCATATTGTACATGGGATTTTACTGGCAAAGATAATGGTGTGATTTACCATTTCCTTCTCCAGCTCATTTTATAGATGAGGAAACTAAACTATACAAGGTGAAGTGATTTGCCAAAGTCATACCTTGTAATTATCTGAGACCAGATTTGAACTCAGATTTTCTTGACTCCAAGAGCAGTGCATCATTCAGTGAGCCATCTAATTGTCCTTTCCTACTATATTTCATTGCAATTTCCAATATTTGTTAAATGGCTCTATCTATAGGGTTGGGGCAGGAATTTTTAAGAAGTCCTTCTTTGGGGCAGCTAGATGGCTGAGTGGATAGAGAAGTGGCCCTAAAGTCGGGAGGATGGAGTTCTGATCCTAGAAGCCACGAAGAGGAAAAGGAGGAACATATACAGACACACAAATTGAATTCTGACTTTAGAAAGTATGTGGTAGATGGCAATCTATCAAAGATAGTCTACAGCCCAGCTTCTTAAAATGTGGTTTGTGACCCCCAAATGCATCTCATAACAATGTGAGGGTCACAAAATTATGACTCATTATGAGTAAATTTACTCATATAAGTAACTGTTACCTACCTTATATACTTCTATGCCCAGGGGCATGTAAAATTTTTTCAAAAAGAAATTAAGAGTAGAAAAAGCTTAATAAGTCCTGAGGTGGAACAGTGAGAGAGTAAGATTAAATACTGTTCTCTTGTTTGTGATCAGTCAAACAGAAGACAGGGTAGAGGATTACATTTCATCCTCCCTGCCACTGCCAGTCATAGGGCTTGTATCCAACATAACCTGCCCATTATAGTCTAACAGTCCCTCACTCTACTCCCTTCCACCATTATTCAAGCTCACAAACTGATTGTGGTCCCTCAAGACCCAGCTATAACCTAACCACATTGGATGCTCTCATCAGAAGCCACATAGGTATCATTGAGAAAATTTTCCAGCTTTACTCTAACCTTCAGCATACCTATAGGAAAAAGTGATGATACATAATCAAAAAAATTGTAATATATGGATCCTATTGATTGATCACATTTGCCCCTTAAAAATTACAAGAGTACATACAAGATCCTATATCCTGAGCATGTTGAGTGTAAGTTCTTTCTAAGACTTGTTCTGTTTGCCTGGTTGTTGACCTCTTAGCTCCTAAATTGACCCAGATCAAAATTTTTGGTTCCTGCTGTTTTCTATCTTCTCTAGCATGATGTTTCAACAGTCTGTGACTCCCTGATTCTGACCCCTTATTTAATTTGTCATCTGCTGCTTACTTCTCCCTGCTGGGTTTCTTGCTTCTCCCATGCCCTTTGCAGCTGTTCAGTTGCTTTTCACTGCTGGGGACCCTGCTGTTAATTGTTGACTGATTCACATCTGGCTGACATCGATGTGACAAAGTAAAAGGAGATTTGTATTATATAACCTCTAAGGTCACTTCCAACTCAACTAGCATGAAGCAGTGGATAGAGATCTGGCTTTGGAGTCAGGAATTTCGGGATTGAATCTGATCTCTGAAACCTAGCACTTGTGTGACTCCAGCTAGTAACTTTAACCTCTTAGTGCCCCAGGTAACTCTCTAAAATATAAATAAAAGACAACATAAATGTTAGCTATAATCATCATCTTTATTATTATTATTATTATTATTATTATTGCAGAACAGGTGCAGACCTTTACTGTTAGAAGGAATTTCCTTTCAAAGAGCTTAATATCCCAGTAGAGTCCCTACCACAGCTACTTCTGATACAAACAAACAAAAACAAAAAACAAAAACCAATGACTAGTGCCTTGCTGAAAATAAAAATTCACATTTTAAGGATTACAAAGTTTTTTGTCTACAACAACCTTATATGATAACTATCCTTTAAAATAACTACTCTTTTTAGTATTAAGTATTTTATATTTCTCTATTCTCTCCCTCATAGGACCTAATATGATGCCCTGCACACAACAGATAATAACAATTACTTTTTGAATAAATTATCATTTTTAAAATACAAGGAACAGTGTCTCCCTCAGGTTTACTCTCTTTCCTGGAGTAGGAAAGTAATAGTTCTTGCAAACATTATCTCAAATGATTTTCATATATGAGAATCTTTAAGTCTGTATTATATCTGTTGTTTCCTATCTAAAATTACTAGAATATAAGCTCCTTGAGGAGCACCAAAGACAATTCTAGGTACATAATCATTTAGTTAATATTTATTAAATATAGGAATCCATGACTGGGAGACTGAGTACTTATAATTAGCCTCTTTTTTTGTAGATGAGGAATGAGACCCAGAAAGCAGTAGCAGAATGGGAATTTCAATCTAGGTACTCTAATTCCAAGTGTATGACTCAGTATTAAATCATGTAGTCTTAAGGAAGCTTTAGTTTCTTTTCCCTAGAGAGTAAGAAATGGTACTTTTCCTCTCTCCCTATACTCAGGGGCTAAAGAGTTGTGAGATTCTTTGTTTTTTAGCTTCCTGATCCACCTGAACCAATCATATTCCAGTTGGGACTTCCTATATCTGACCTGAAAAGAAAATCACCATGTAAAATTCCTGTGAGGGGGATTTCTGTACACTAAGAAATCAAGGTCACACTATATCACAATTATTCAGAAAAATTAAGTCCAAACAACTTTTCCTGGAATAACTCAAGAAAAGTTAGCAAAACAGAACTGTCTGAATTGCTCCTTTCTTTTTACCAATCTCATCTAAGCATTTCACTCTATATTGCTTGATATTCCTATGAGAAGACTACAGAAGTACTCAGGGACTTCTAGGCAAATCCCTCTTTTCATTGCCAAGAAGAGGAGTGCAATTTGATATGTGGACATGGTTTAAGAAATCTAGGAGGGGAAACATCCAGTCCTTGGCTCATTCAATCAGCATCACTCTATTTATCTGAACAAAACATCAAATAAATTCTTAATACTGAGTAGTGTGAGTAATGGTTCTTCAAATGACACAGGGAAGCATTTGGAAGTCATCTGGCTGCTTTTTACCCTCTCTGATTGGAAATACATGAGTCTGGAGCCTTTCATCTTATTCTAAATACAAATGGATGAGAGATAGTAAATCTAATATGATAGAATGAGAATTATTAATACTATCAATTGAAGGCTTGTCCAGCTTCCCATGGTGGTATATAGCATAACTATATAAAAGAATTTTTTTTTTAATAGCAAAAGTTCTGACATCAATCCAGCAGAGAAGCCACAACACTAAAGTATTAGGATATCGTCCCATGTTTGGTCTGCAGTGGGATTAGCCAGCTTTCCTTCCCATTATCATTTTCATTCCCAAGTGCCTGAGCAGGAAGGAAAAATGCCAGGGCAAATAAATTCTGGGGTTGCTGGGTTTCTGTTTGTCCACAGAAGATGTATCACACTGGCGACTGGTGCTTTTACATGGAATTCTCTCTTCTGTTTCTTCACCTAATTCTATGGAAAGCAGATCAGAAGCTCGTGTGTGTGTGTGTGTGTGTGTGTGTGTGTGTGTGTGTGTGTGTGTGTGTGTTGGTCCTACTCTTATACCTGATCTTAGGGGAAGCAGTTACTAGCTGTTCACAATCTAAGCAGTCACATTTCCCCTAGACATCTCCACCCATGTCTGGTGGCTGAAGCTCAAAAAGATGGGTTGAAGTTTGCTTTCTTCCCTCTTTAAAAAAGAAATGCTGTGTCATCCATCCAGAAGTCTACCATAGTCCATCAGTCATTTATATGTGTTTTTAATCACCTTTTTTATTTAAAGCATGCTTTGTTAGGGACAGATGAAGAAACTGTTAAAGTATGACAGATTTAAAGATAGAAGAGACCTCAGAAGTCACAAAGCCTAATAATTATATAAAGGAGTAAACACGGTATAGCAGTTAGCATAGCTCCTGGCCACTTAGAAAATGCTTAATAAATGTTTATTGTCGGATAGTCATAACTTGCCCAAGGTTACACCATTAGCAAGCATCTGAGGCAAAATTTAAACCCTAGATTCTAAGCCTACAGAAACAGTACTTGGTCTCATTATGCTACAGGAAAAGACTAGATAATACACTTCCAGTTTTCTGTGGGGGTTAATCATGCTATCCCTGAAGCCCCTTCCAACTCTGAGATTACATATTGCTATGAGAATTTAACTTAGTCTCTTATTTATCAAACTGGAGATGTTGACTCCATTCATGAATCCACAAATATTTATCAAATACTTACTAAAAAAAAAGACAAAAGTAGAAAATGAAACAGGACTTATTCTCAAGGAGTTAACATATAATTACATACAAAATAAATGTAAGGAAAGATTGGGGAGGGGGGACTGGCAGCTGGCCCATCAGGAAAGGGCTCATGTAGGAGGTAGCATTTGAAAGATCACAGATGAGGAGGGAGTGCTTTCCAAGCAGGGGGGATGGGGAGACAAAGACAAAGAGACCAAGAAAGGAGTATGATGATCAGCAACAAGATCAGTTTGGCTGGAGCATAGAGTGAAGGAAAGGAAGTACAGTAATCTATAATGACATTGGTAAGGTAGGTTGGGGACCAGTCGTAAATGGCTCTCAATATCAAACTGAGCCCAGCCTCTATAGGGGGAGAAAAGTTTAGAATAATCTCTGAGAGGAATAAGATAGAGACTTGATTTAAGGAAAAGTCAAAGCATTTCTAGACTATAGTTAGGGCTTATTTGAGATAAACTCATAGAAATAAATGCGTAGCCAACCTAGTCAGCTTGATTAAATAACTTCCTCCCACTTCATTCAATAACACCATAAGTAGAAGTGGATGATGGGAAATATCTAGGGTGGGGGACGATCAAAGCCATGAATAGCAATAGGACAAAAGAGCAAAGGATTTGAGATAGTAAAAAGTTGAATTGATTAAGGTAACAAAATTTGTAGACTAGCCCAGTTGTATTAAACACAAAGAAGGGCCACCACAGTTCAGCAACACTCTCAAGCTGTCCAAATCAGATAAAAATGTGATTGGGAAATATTTAGCAAAATAAATGACATTATAACCAAATACAGATAACATTACACTTTAAAAGTAAATCAATATGTGGCCCCAGTGATTCTAATGTATGTATTATACCCTTTTTTAAAAAAAAAAAATTTAGTTTGACACAAGTAGAGTGAAAACAACTCTGTCCAAGGTTTTGAGACACCACAGAACAAAGCTAATTCCTCTTTCCCATGGCAGACAGCTTCCTTTTCCATTTTATTAAAATATTCAGACCTCAGTCATCACAAACATTCCATAAAACACTAGTCACAATTGGGAATTGTAATTTTCAATATGCTTATAGTCTAATGGTAGAATTAAATTTTCCAATAGGGTGAAAATGCTTACAGAGTTAGGAAAACATTTTTTTGATTGTTCCGTCAGTTCATGGACAGAAAACTATCATTACCCAAAGGAAAATAAAGAATAATGATTGGCTCTTCCACTAACTAGCTTTGAGGCTTTGGGGAAATCAATTAATGTCCTTGGGCCTTATTTTCCTCATCCATAATATTATGGGTTTGATGAACTCTAAGGACTTTTCCAGCTGTAATAGACTGAATTTATCTGAAATTATAATTAAGAAACATAGGTGGAGTTGATTTCCAAATAATGAGACACCTTTCTCCAGATTTCCTGAAATTTGAGAAGGAAAAAATAGAGAAATAAACATATATACACATACACATATATGAAAGAAAGACAGAGAGAGAGAGAAAGAGAGAGAGAAACACTGATTTTTAATCAGGATTTTATCACTATTTTTAAAAAAGTCACAGAAATAGAATATTACTGTACCATAATAATTGTGGTATATGAGATATTCAGAGAAAGACAAGGAGACTTCTATTGAGCTGATACAGAGCAAAGAAGGCAATACCAAGAGAACTATATATATAATAATCATAGTAATATAAAGGGAAGCAATAAAAAGGACACAGATTAAATCAGAGTTCAGATTAAAGCAATGCCAATCTTGATTTCAGAGAACTGATGATGAAACATCTTGATAGAGCTGATGGTCTAAGAATGCAGAATACTGTATATAATGACATTTACAGTTAATGTATCAGTCTCTTTTGTTGAACTTTCTCTTTACCAAAAGAGAGGATTCTTTGGGGAGAGATTATTGGTAAATGACAGATATTCAAGTACATCAATAAAGTTTTTTTTTAAAGAGGTATAGAGTGAAAATTGCTGACATTAATCAATCTAGCTCAGAAGCATAAAGGACTTGTTGACCCCGTTGTCTCCACAAAGTCTAGATTTGCCAAATATAAGATTTAGGCTACTAAAGCCCCTTTTGCTTCTTCCTTCCTATGCTGAATTTTTGAAGTCACTTATAGCAGCATTTCCTCTGCTACCACATTAAGTCATTAATATTGTTCAACTAAAGGAATTCATCTGAGCTGCAATCAGTCTCTTAGTGACTTCTTCCTATGAGCAACAAAACATGTTTCTCCTAAACTGATAATAAAACACTGAAATTGTACTTATGAGATCATTCTGAGAATGCATTTTAGAAAATGAATCATCTGTAGTAAGATGTCATTAAATATTATACAAACTCACACTTCAACAAATCAATGGCAAAATATTCCATTTCAGGAATATTTCAGCACAACTTATGTCCAAGTCCCAGTATTGAAATATACTCAACTAAGGTCACAGAAAGATTTTTTTTTTTGGAAAAATGGAGAAAAGAGAATCATAGAATCTTAAGAGTAGGAAAGGATCTCATAGGTCATTTAATGTAAGCCATATAGAAACAAGAATACTTTCACAAGATATTACACACATGTAGTGAAAGTTATGGATTTGGAACCAGAGGATCTGAGTTAGAAATATGGCTCTTCCATTCATAATATAACTTGGGCAATTCACTTAGCCTCTCTAAGCCTCAGTTTCCTTCTCAGTAAAATGATGGGATTAGATTATCTCTAAGGTCTCTTTTAACTTTAAATATACAATCCCATGCTGAAATGAGCCTTTGCTTGAAGACCCCTATTGAAAAAGAATCTACCACCTCCTATTTTTTCTTGCTTTTAAAAATCGTTTAATAGTATTTTTTTGATGACATGTAAAAATGTTTTTTTAAATTTTCATCTTTATAAGATTTTGAGTTACATTTTTTTCTCCCTCCTCCCCATACTGGTAAGTAATCTGATATAGGTTTTATATGTACATTCATTTTTAATATATTTCCATATGAATCACATTAGAAAAGAAAAAACAGAACCAAAAGGAAAAACCATGAGAAAGAAAAAGTAAAAGGGGAAAAAATATGAAAATACTGTACTTTGATCCATATTCAGTCTTCACAGTTCTCTCTCTGGATGCAAATGGATTGCTTTGGTTGCTAAGAAGAGCTAAGTCTATCATCACACAATCTTGCTTTTGCTGTGCACAATGTTTTCCTGGTTCTGTTAGTTCCACTCAGCATTAGTTCATGTAAGACTTTCCAGGCTTTTCTGAAATCAGCCTTCTCATCATTTCTTATAGAATAATATTCTATAACATTCAATAATATACCATAACTTATTCAGCCATTCTTCAATTGATGGGCAAGTCACGTAACCCAACTGCCTCAGCAAAAAAAATTTCCAATTCCGTTCCACCACAAAAATAGCTGCCATAAACATTTTTGCACATGTGGGTCTTTTTTCCTCTTTTACGATCTCTTTGGGATATAGATCCAGTAGAGACCGGCAGTTTTATTGCCCTTTGAGCATAGTTCTAAATTGTTCTCCAAAATAGTTAGATAAGATAACTTCATCAACAATTGTCCCCATTTCCCACATCTCCTCCCACATTTGTTGTAATGGGGTGGTATTTCAGAGTTGTTTGAATTTGCATTTCTCTAATCAATATTGTTTTAGAACTCTTTTCCATAAGACTACAGATGGTTTTAATTTCTTTATCTGAAAATTGTTTATATCCTTTGACCATTTATCAATTGGGGAATGACATATTCTTATATATTTGGCTCAGTTCTCCATGTATTTTAGAAATGAGGTCTTTTATTGGAAACACTATATGTAAAAAATGTTTCCCAGATTTCTTCTTCTCCCCAAATCTTGGATGCATTGGTTTTACTCATGGAAAACTTTTAAAATTCGATGTAATCAAAATTATCCATTTTTCATTTCATAATGTTCTCTATTTATTATTTGGTCATAAATTCCTCCCTTCTCCAAATATCTGACAAATAAACTATCGCTTGCTCTCCTAATTTGCTTTATGTTTCAATCATGTAATTTCAACCTTATCTTGGTATAGGGTGTGAGATGTTGGTCGATGCCTAGTTTCTGCCATACTATTTTCAAAGTGTTCCCAGAAATCTTTGTCAAATAGTGAGTTCTAATCACAGAAGCTGGAGTCTTTGGATTTATCAAATAGCAGATTACTGAAGACACTGGCTATTATGTCTTGTGTACCTAAACTATTCCATTGATCCACCACTCTTTTTCTTAGCCAGTACCAAATGGTTTTGATAACTGCCACTTTTTAATAATTTTAGGCCTGATGTGACTAGGCCATGCTTTGCATTTTTCCTTTCATTAATTACCTTGAAATTCTTGACCTTTTCTTTTTCTAGATGAATTTTATAATTATTTTTTCTAGCTCTATAAAATATATTTTTTGTAGTTTGATTGATGTAACATTGAATAAGTAGACAAATTTAGGTAGAATTGTCATTTTATTATATTAGCTTGGTCTATCCATGAGTAATTAATATTTTTCCAATTGTTTAGATCTGATTTTATTTGTGTAAAAAGTATTTTGTAATTTTGTTCATATAATTCCTGAGTTTGACTTGTAGATTCCCAAATATTTTATATTATCTACAGTTATTTTAAATATAATATTTCTATTTCTTGCTGCTGAGCTTTGTTGACTACTTCCTATTTTTGATAACTGATTATTAGAAAATTTTTCTTTAATTCTGCCTCTGAAATATCTATACATCGTTCTTGGTTCTGCCCTCTAGAACAAAGTATAATAAGTCTGAGCTTTCTTCTATATGATAATCCTTCACAGATTTGATCCATGGTATTTTTCCACGTTAAAAATCCCAACTTGCTTCAATTTTAGTTTGCATGGCAAAGTCTCCAGGAACTTCATCCTGGATATTTGAGAAAGGACTAATGTTTCCCTGATATTTTCTTTCCTCCTACCCTAAACATGAGAACTTTTACCCCCAAAAGAAGACAAAGCTGCAGTTGGTATCTCCAGCTTCCCTAATGCAGTTTCCAGATTATCTGAGACATAAAATGAGAGTCTAGCCCTCTCATACTTGCCAGTCATCACACTCTAATGAGCTGCTGATCAGATGTTTCCATGAGGAGGTAAAGGAGGCTGCACCTACTAACATTAAGCTAAGTTGCATTCTATCCTTGTTTCATATCCTTGGGTTTTTTTTAGACAAAGTAGAGTAAATCTTCTTTTGTTAAGTATTCTATGATTTAGGTGTGCCTTATTTCATCCCAAAATTTAACCTGAACATTTTTTTCATATGATTAGAAATGGCTTTAATTTATTTGTCTGAAAATTGTCTGCTCATATCCTTTGACCATTTATCAATTGAAGAATGGCTTGTATTCTTATAAATTTGAGTCAGTTCTCTCTATATTTTATAAATGAGGCATTTATTAGAAATCTTGGATATAAAAATTTCCCCCAGTTTTTTGTTTCCTTTCTAATTTTGGCTCCATTAGTTTTGTTTACACAATTTTAAAAAAATTAATATAATAAAATTATTTATTTTGCACTTCATAATGTTCTCTAGTTCTTCTTTGGCTGTAAATTGCTTTCTTCTACATAAATTGGAGAGGTAGACCATCCCTTGTTCTCCTAATTTGTTCATAGTGCCTTTCTTCATATCTAAATCATGACACCATTTCAACCTTATCTTGGTATAGCGTGCTAGATGTTGGTCAATGCATAGTTTCTGCCATACTACTTTCCAATTTTCCCACTAATTTTTGTCAAATAATGAGTTCTTATCCAAGAAGCTGGAATCTTTGGGTTTATAAGAAACTAGATTATTATAGTCATGGACTTTTGTGTCTTGTGAACCTAACTTTTTTCACTGATCCACGACTCATTTCTTAGCAAGTATCAAGTGATTTTGATAACTGCTGCTTTATAATATAGTTTTAGGTCTGGTATAGCTAGGCCACTTTCATTTGCATGGTTTTTTTTTTTTATCAATTCCCTTGAAATTCTTGACTTTTTGTGCTTTCAGATGAATTTTGTTACTATTTTTCTAGCTATATAAAGTAATTTCTTGGCAGTTTGATTGGTATGGCACTAAATAAGTAGATTAATTTAGATAGAATTGTAATTTTTCATTATATTAGCTTGGCCTACCCATGAGCACTTGATATTTTTCCAATTGTTTCCATCTAACTTTATTTCTGTGAAAAGTGTTTTGTAATTGTGCTCATATCACTTCTGGCTTTTTCTTGGCAGGCAGATTGTTAAAAAAAATTTTTTTTATTATCTACAATTATTTTAAAGAGAATTTTTCTTTCTATTACTTGCTGCTGGACTTTGTTGGTAACATGTAGAAATGCCAATGATTTATGTGAGTTTATTTTATATCCTGCAATATCCTCCATCAGTCTATCTGAATAAACAAACTGATTGGATGATGGCTCTCTGGAAAATTGATGCCCTCACCCGAGATGTGTTCTGAGCAAAGCAGAGTATAATAGGACAGACTTATCATCACCTCCTTTGTTGAATCTGCTCTATTTTTATTAAAGTTGCTTAATTTTGCATTTTTTCTTTTTGGCCATGGCATACTGCTGACTCTCCAATTTACAATTCACTAAAACTCCTAGCTCTTTTCACCGGAAATATTAACTAGCCCCACCTCTTCCATCCTGTCCTGGTGGAGAGGATTTTTTTAAACATTTACAGAACTTTTTATTTCTCCATATTAAAATTTTATTTTACGAAATTTGATTGGTCATTTTAGTCTATCAAGAGCTTTTATAATTTGTTTCAGTCATACAGTGTGCTATTTTTTTCATCTTCACATAATCTGTACATAAGTATGTCATGTGGAACATAACAAGAGACACTTCTCTAAGACTTTCTCCAAGGTTGACATTGATACTTTAATAATTACTCATTGGATACTATCTTTCAATATATTTGTAATTCACTTAAGTGTACTGTCACTTAGTTCATATATTTCCTTCTCATCTATGACAATATCATGAAACACTGTCAAATGTTTTGTCACAATAATAACTAACATTTATATAACACTTACCATGTTCCAGGCACTGTGCCAAGTGCTCTACAATTATCATCTTATTTTATGCTCACAACAATCCTATTATATTTATAATCATATTGCTATGTTATATATGTTCTGTCATATTAATAGCATTACCCTAGGCAAGCTAAGTTCCCTGTCAAAAAAGAAGTGAGGTTAGACTACTATGACCAGTTATCCCAGGCTGTTTCTTAGTGACCCAGGGGTTCTCAAACTACGGCCTGCCGGCCAGATGCAGCCCACTGTGGACCATTATGGGGCCCGCTGGGTTATGGCAAATGGGCTGAGGGGCGGAGACAGAGTGTGAGCTTGTGTTTTTACTATAGTCCGGCCCTCCCACAGTCTGAGGGACAGTGAACTGGCCCCCTATTTTAAAAGTTTGAGGACCACTAAATTAGAAACTGAAAGTTCCAGCAAAGGGGCTGTGTATTTGGAGTAATAGGAGTCAGCAGCTGCCTCCAGTTACCTGGGCTTCAGGAAGTGGCTTCAGGTCTGGCACTGATTGCCTTGGAGATTGTTTAGATGAAGAAATGAGTGTGAAGAGAAAACTAGTATTTTCTTGGAATAAGGTTGAAGAGTTAGATGGTTAAAATTGCCATTGGGGTGAGTGCTTGGGAGCTGAAAGTATGGTACAATTATTGAATTTGAAAGAATACCATCTAGGGTTAAATTTTGGTTCTGCTTCTTATTACCTGGGTAACTGTGGGTCACAATTCGCCTCTCTGGCTCTCACTTTCCTCACCTGTAAAATGATGGCATTGGACTAGACTATGGTAGCAGCTTCCAAATGTGGTCTTAGGAGGCAGGATGAGAGGAATGATCCAGATGTGAGTGGGATACTTCAAAAGAGATGACTCAGAGGGAATGAGTGTTAGATTCTAATGCCCCTCCACACAATTCTACATGGTAGCCAAAAGACCAATAACTTGAGTTTGTTAACAAGCTTTGATCTGCCATAATTGAAGTAAATATGGCATTTTGGGGGGAATTCTAATTCTTTTCTGGGAAGAAAATGTCCAAAGAGAGCACTAGATGATCTAGAGCATGGCGCATACTGTGAATGCCAATTACATGGTACACTGAGTCCCTTTCTTAACCAAGAAACAAATGTTTATTAAGTGCCTCCCATGTGGAAAATCCTGTGATAAATTCTGGGGGCGAGTCAAAAGTTTAACCAACATGGTTTCTGTCCTTATGGAGTTTACAGCATAGACATCATGACCAAAATCTGTGCTGGACATTGTTACTTCCTTTCCATTAGTATCTATTATTGATACATAGAAAGGAGAGGTTCAAAATAGAGTGCAATATGAAGTTGATGTGAAGGTTTTACCAAATGGTGAAACTAAAGTTTTCTCATAAGTCCAGGGATCTTAGCCTTTTTATGTTTTGGATCTCTTTGTTCATTTGGTAAAGTCTTTTCCAGATAATAGGACAGGGTTTTTATTCATAATTTGAAGAAATGGATGCAGCTAGGTGGTGCAGTGGATAGAGTACCAGCCCTGAGATCAGGAGGACCTGAGTCCAATTCTGGCCTCAGACACTTAACTGTGTCTGTGTGACCCTGGGCAAGTCACTTAACCCCAATTTCCTCAGCAAAATAATAATATTTTGAAGACATGTTAAATTTCAGTTAGAAATTCATGAAAATAAAGGTTATTTTTTTTCTTTCCAAGTTCCTGGACCCCTTGAAATTTATCTATAGATCCTTTGGGGATCCATTGATCCCAGTTTAAGAACTTTGCTTTTTAGAATTGGGCTTTAAAGGACAAATTAGAGGAGATGAATTAGTGAAGACAGTGAAACAGCTTCCTTTGATAAGGTATTCTGGTTTTCTGAACCTCAAGGTCTAGAGGACTTCCCTAACACCCAGTTTATATCTCACCTGAAAAAAATACAGGTTCTTAGTCTTTATTTTTTTTTAACCTTAAGATACCAAAGGAGAGAATAAAAATCAGACAAAAAGAATGAAGAGCTAAACATTTCATCTTGCTGATTGTACTTATCATAGTTATTATATTTAACTCAATCTCTGACCTCCTGGAGTTCATATGTGTCAAGGCCTTCTTTTTCCTATAAGAGACTTTTCTCAACAAAGGTTTCTTTGTCCAAAATTGCAGTTCTTCTTCCTTAGGGAAAGGTGAGCTTAAAGAGAAGAATAGTTTCTTTTTTCCCCCGAATCAAAAGCATTCATCAATGGCCTTGGCACAAAAGAAATTTATCCTTTCTGTCTACAATTAGAGCTAATGGGACAATGATAGTGACAGTTCTTGTTCTATATTCTGGGATCCCTTTCCAAATCACTGTCAGGAAGCCAGAACTGGTGCTTTTTCTTGTACTAGGTGGAACAAGTCTGCCATAAGCAGGAGAAATTCAGAGACTTCAAAGGTGTGGAGATAGGAAAATGCAATGAGAGAGTTAACTTACTATATTGACTTTGACTTTGCCTAAATTGCAGAATCCACTGATAGTAGAAAGAGCATACTAGTTGGTCTTAGGAGCAACTGAGGGGGCAGATTTCAGAGGATATCAAGTCCAACTCCTTCATTTCACAAATGAGGAAAGATGTTTACCTAAAGATACCTTCTTACTCTTTGATTGAATTACCTATTTCTTGCTGGGTGCAAGGATAAATCTGTTTTGTTACTATTTTGTCTTCTGCAAATGTTTATTTCAGAAAATCATAAGATCATAAAATCTTTCATTGAAAGTAGAGTTAGACATGCTTAACATGTATAAGACTGCCTGTCATCTAAGAGAGGGGGTGAGGGAGGGAAGGGAAAAGTTGGAACAGAAGTAAGTGCAAAGGACAATGTTGTAAAAATTACACATGCATATATACTGTCAATAAAAAGCTATGATTAAAAAAAAAAGAAAGTGGAGTTAGAAACATTTATCTAGTTCAGTCTCTGGGTCTCAGTTTCCTTACCTATAAAATGATGGAGTTGGACTAGAATGCCTCTGCAGTCCTTCCAGATTTCAATCATAGCAGACAGAATAAGAAGAATGATTCAGCTAGTAGCACAGGGGATAGAGTGCTGGAACTGGAATCAGGAAGACCCATCTTTCTGAGTTCAAATGAGCCTCAGATACTTATTAGCTATGTGATCCTTGACCTTATCCTTGTTCACCTCAGTTTCCTCATGTGTAAAATATCCTGGAAAAGAAAATGGCAAATAACTCTAGTATCTTTGCCAAGAAAACTCTAAATAGGGAAATGAAGAGTAACATGACAGAAATAACTGAACATCTGCTTCAACTTCCCATCCAAAATAGGATCCCTTTTCACAAGATCTCAGAAAACATGTTATCCCACCTGTTTGACTTTCTTCTACCCCCAGTCTAAGCTCCAGCATGGATGGAACAGAGTATGTTTTATTTTGTTTTTAACTTTGTATCCTCAGATCTAATGTGCTGTGCCTGGCATAAAATAGGTGATTAGCAAATGTTTACTGAATGGAATGGAATGTTTTCTATGTAGCTAGATGGTCCAGTGTATAGTGGGTCAAAAGGACTTAAATTAACCACAGCCACTTATAAATTTTGTGACCCTGGGCAAATTCCATAATCTCTGACTGCTTAAATTTCCTCAAATGTAAAATTAACATAATATAATACATAAGTGCTTAGCAGTCTGGAAGTAGGAATCAAATAAAAGTTTTTTTCATTCCTTCCAATGACTTTGTAGAGCAGCCCATTCTAACCAAAACCACCCTCCTGATTCTTGCCTTTTTTCTTCTTACTATTGTCTCCATACCTGTCAATCTCCCAAGTATAGGATAATAATCCACAATCATATAGCATTTTGCGATTTATAACAATTTTCATAACATTTTAGAACTTATATCACATGGCAAACCTTTGAAATAACTTACACAAATGTCATTTTCCCCATTTTATACATGAGGAAACTAAGGATTGAAAAGGTATCTACACATCTAATAAACATGATTTAGATCCAAGTCTCCTAACTCTAGGTGGTCTTTGCAGGACATACTTGACACTGGTTATTTTGCTACATAATATTAAATATCTGCTTCCAAATACCTAAATGTTTGGCATTGGGGAAATAAAAACAACTATATCATTTACATTTTTCTTTTTTGTTGTATCAATCAAGAAACATTTATTTCTATGACATTGTATAGATATAATCTTTGTTCCCAATTTTCCCTCAAATTGATATACTTATTATATTATCGATTACCCAGAAGTTAGTCTGTCATAAAAATCACCTCACAGCATTTCCTAATATAGAAAAGCTATTTCCACATTACTTGCCAATCTGATAGCGATATTATAGCACTCACAATATACAAGCTCTGCTTCAACTAAAACATCTGTTTACACTAAGGCAAGTATTTTTACTTATTGGGTTATTGGGGAAAAAAAGAGAACTTTAGTTTTCCTTCTGGTTTAACAAATCCCCCAAAAAGAAGTTTGTTAACCTCTTGTTCTAATTCCTTATTTTTATATCCTTGGGGTCATTTCCCACATTTTAGAGATGGTCACCAATGTAATGAGCTGTTCAATATGTACATTCAGTGTTACTAAATTCCTAATTGCTTGTCTTGTTCACAACTCCATAGAAACACTTTTTTCCTCAGGCAATCTCTATGTCTGTGTAAAGTATGCTCAATGACCTAGGACTTTATAACCAATTTCTCTGGTAACAAAGATGAAAATTTTTCAGGGAGAATCTTGGTATATAAAAAAAAAAAAAAGGTAAATGGCTAGACTAAAAAGGCAGCGGTAAACCATAGTTCAGATGCTGTGTCTGATGATCACTAGCTATATGACCATAGATAATTCATTTAACCTTCTTTGGATTTGTTTCCTAATCTATATAATGGGTTTAATAATACTTTGTAGAGTCAGTCTATCTGGTGAATAGAAAGCCATTCTTTGAGATAGAAAAACATGAGTTCAAGCCTGCCTTTATTTCAGAAATAAATTATTTGACCTGGGCAAACCTGAATTTCACTGCCTAAAGTGTTATGTTACAATTCTCAAAACTGAGAACGAATGGGTTTAAGTGACTTGCCCCAGATCAGGCAGGTAGTATAAGGCAGATCAACTTAGTTGGATCTTGGATTATGAGGCAAAAAGACTGGAGCAAGAGTTTGAATTTTACTTGGAAGACCACAGGGAACCACAAAAAGATTTTTTAGAAAAGAAGTGATATGATCAGATATGATAAGAGATGGAAGTCCAGCACTGATGTAAGAATGATTTGGATGGAGGTAAGAAAGAGGCAGGGTGATTATTTGGAGGATACTTCAAGATTCCAGGTGTGTGGTAATGAAGACTTATGTACTAGGATGGAAGTACAATGAAAAAGAGGACGGAACTAATGAGAATTTGCCAAAGGGTGGCTTTTCCCTTTGAAGTTGATTAATCTTTCAAATGAGATTATAAACTCCATAAGTGTTAAAACCATGTCTTATTTACTTTTTGTAACACAATTGTTTAATAAAAGGTCGTTGAACAAATGGATAAAATCGCTAACTTTTACATACTGTTTTAAGATTTGTAAATCACTTTTATATACATTATCCCATTTGAATCTCATGACAATCCTGTCAAGTAAGTATTACAAATATTTTCATCATTTTACAGAAGAGAAAACCAAGGATCAAAGTATTGAAGTGACTCAAATGTCAGAAGAAGGATTTGAATAGTGTTCTTTCTGCCTGCTACATGCATGGAATGTTGGGCCTGGTGGCAGGAAGAGAATTCAAATCTAGCTTCATATGACCCTAGGCAAGTCATTTAACTCTGTTTGCCTCAGTTTCTTCATTTGTAAAAGGAGCTGAAGAAGGAAATGGCAAACCACTTTAGTATCTTTGTCAAGAAAACCCCAAATTGAGGTCAAGAACTGAACACAACTGAAAAGACTGGACAACAAGTTTTTGCCTCAGTGTTCTCATCTGTAAATAATGGTATCAGGGGGAAAGTTCTAAGGTACCTTCCAGCTCTAGATCTATGATCCTTTGACTCCAAACAAACTCTCTCCATTGTATCATGCTGCCTCTTTGAATGAATGACTCCTTGGAAGCTAGATGCTTTCTTGTGTCTTGGGCACTAGGAATGGCAGAGCATAAGCTTTCAATAGGCCTAATGCTACAAGCTAGAAAGGAGAATAAAAAGAAAGGTGATTTCTAATTGCAATTGGCACTACTCTTTATTAAGCCGCACTCTTTAATCATTGGGGTCAAATGTCAGAAATAATTTAACTCCTTCTGTAGTTGACCCAACTAGTCAAGTCTCTTCTTTCAGTCTCTTGTAAAAATGGGGCTTTTAGATGAATCATCTGTTTACTCTGTCCTTCCAGTGTTTAGTCAGGGGCTCCAGGCACTTAGGGCAGCCAGTCTGTTCCTTTTCACAGCTCTGTTGTTTTACTGAATAGTGAATTGAACATCTAAAGCACTGAAATCAAACTCTCCTTTCCTCTTCCCCTACATTCTCAAAACATAACTTCCCTGAAAAGAAAACTAAAAAGAAAAGGGACTTTTTTAAAAAGAAAATTCTGTTTAGATTTTCACATGCTATTTTAAATTTACAAAACTAAACATGCCTGTTCATTTAATCTTCCTTTTAGCTGTCTGGTTTTCATCAAACCAAACATCAGTCTAAACAGGTTTTGTTTAAAACCTAAAGAAAAAGTCTATAGAAATGATTGGAGTGCATTTGTCAGTAAGAAAATTGATCAACACCCTTAGTGGAAAGTGAAATGAATGCTGACTTTGGAATTCTGACTGTAATATTTACTACTTGGATGATCTTGGACAAATCACAACCTCTCTAGATCTGAATTATAGTTTTCCCATCTGTAAAGTTAGCGGGTTAGCCTAGATGACTAACCTTTGAGATCCCTTGCAGAGGTGAATCTGTGATCTCACAGTGCCAGTGTATTCCTCAGTTCAGGTCAATAATTCAAGATTTTTAGGTCTGATTGTGAGAAGAGCACAAAACTGAGTATTTGGAAGGAGAGAAAAATAGATATAGCCATGGAGCTATATAGACTAGTCAGGAAAGAAGATACACACATAGATAATAAAAATAACACATGATTAGTGTAATAGATTTAAAGCAAAATGTTTTGTGAGGTCAGAGGTGAGACCAACTGAGGCTTTGTGAAGGAGGTGACATTTAACATGAGCTTCAATGGATGAGATATTCAATGGATGAGCCCCTAAATTCTGTGATTCTCTGTTTTCTCATCTGGAAAACAGGAATAATAATATTTTCACTACCTTTCTCATAGGGTGATTGTGAGGATCAAATGAGCTAATGCATGTAAGTTCAAGAATTCTGGTTTTATTTTTGAAATACTTCAAGAATATAGGATTTCACTGATGTAGGGAGAATTGTCACCAAGCCCATATTGGAGGCTTTTCTATCTTGTTGGAACATGCTGCAGCTTATCCTCCACTGTTATGGACTTTAGAAATCTGTGCTCCTCCACAGTACAATGAGGTCCTGGAGTAGAACTTTTTTGACACTATCTTTATAAAACATTATGTACAACAAAGTAAAATAATGACGACTTCCATTTATTTAGCATATTAAAGTTTGCAAAGCCCTTTAGACATATTTTTCAATTCAGTCTTCACAGAAATTCCCATCTTACAGAAGAGAAAACTGAGGCAAACAAAGATCAAGTGCCTTGCTCAAGATCACACAGATGGTAAATTAAACTGCTATTGAGAGATTCAATCAATCAGTAATCACTGGTTGAGAATCTAATTTATGTGAATTGAGAAATAGAAAAATAAAAATGAAAGTCACAACCATTAAAAAGTTATATTTTATCAGGGGAAATAATACCCCAGTATACTACATGAAGAGAGAGAAATAATATGTGGTATAATAAAATTTGGAAAGAGTAGCTGGACTGGACCAAGTATAACAGAAATTTATGTATTTTAGAAGCAACACAATTTTGAAAACATTTAAAGATTTATTTCCAAGACATCAGAGAAGCCTACCAAATAATCATTGAAAATCACAAAAAAGGATTCACACAATAATTCCATAAAATTTTTAAAGAAAAATTAATACCCCCATCTCAAAAATTATTCTCAAAATCTGAGAAAGGACTGTATTAGAATTCCCTTATGAGACAAAAATAATCTAGTGCCTAATGGCTAAACTATGGAAAGATAAAATATGGAAATATAGTTAATTATTATTATTGAACATTGAATCAAAAATTTTAAATAAAATCATATCTAAAAGATTGTAACAATTTATCCAAGAAATCATTCCGTATGATCAAGTGAGATTTATACCAGAAATGCAAGTATGGTTCAACATTGGGGGGAAAAATAATCAACATACTCACTTTAAAAACCAAAGCATATAAAACCACCCGATCATCTCAATAGATTCAGAAAAGTACAAAGTACAATATTCTTTTAAGCTATAAAGTACAATATAAAGGACAGGAAGAGAGGGATCTTTTAATATCATGAAAAGCACCTATTGAAAACCAAAAGCAATGGAAATACATCAGAACCTTTTCCAATAAATATGAGTATTCATTGTGAGGAATTGTATTTAAATGAGGAAAGGGTACCATTAGATATAGTTCTGGAAAATTAGTAATATCAATGAAAACAAAAAAGAATGAAAGAAATCTGATTTTAAAAAATTTTTAAAAAAAGAAATCTGATGGTATGATGGTTTACTTGAAAAAATCCCATAGAATTATTTTCAACCTATTTCTTCATGGAGATGAGAGGACCACAGATATTAGACATTGCATATGTTTTTAGATTTTTTTTTTCATGTATCTGTCAGTTATGCTGACTTCTTTTCTTCTCTAAAAAGATAGGATTTGTCATATGGAATGGTTCTCTGGGAGAATGAGGAGGAAGAATATGTAGCATATTATTATGATGTAAGAAATAAAAAATATATCAATTTTTAAAAAAGAAAATCACACAGTATTGTTACCTCCCCAAGCTATTAATCCTTGTCTTTACCATATATGCTTTCATAGTTGTTCTTTGTCGTTTGTTTTTTTTTTTCAAAGAGGACCATGATATAAAATTGTCTGAATGTATGGTGACTACAAAAGATTTCACAGTATTATTGTGGTTTATCATACAATTATTTCATTTGGTAAATTTAATATTGTTTTAAAACTTCTCCTCCAACAAAGTATATCCTATGCATAGGTTAAGTAACACAAGATTGATACACATAACCATAGAAAAAACTTTTGCTTAATGACCCTCCAATTGTCAATATCAAGCAAGTCAGGAGATGTTTGTTCAACAAAAATGTCACTGTGATGGACAACATCTTGCTCAAAACCTAAGAAAGAGAGAAAATTTTGTGAAGCAGAGAGACTGGTTAAAGATCCAAGCCTCAGAACTTGCTCAGATCTGCCTGTCCTCATAGGTTATATGGAGGATGCATAATTATTCCCTAACTTGTGACAATGGAACTTTCAGAAACCTGTTTCTAGCCATGCATGTCTGATGGATTAATACTGAGCAATGATGAAGTCTCTTAATTGGCTGAGGATCTGGAGAGAATGATGATAAGGAACTGTTGAACCAGATCTGAGTACACAGTTAAAAGGGATGACACTGATCTTTCCTGGTAGTAAATAGGGCATAAGTATGGCGAACTGCTAAGTGGGGGGGGGGGGGAGAGGAAGCAGGCTGCATTCCCACTGGTAGAATGTATCTGTAAATCCATGGTTCTTTTGTGATTGTTCTTCCATGATGTTAGGTGAATAAACATCCTGAAAGGAGAGTTCCCTGGTGACTTGAAGACCGATCAGATTCACAAAAGTTCTCATAGACAATAAGAGCCTGAAGTAGATTATAGCAGAAAAATGACAAAGAATGACAAAGCAAGTATCTACAGAAGTGGAACAAGACTCTTTAAAAATTGTGACAGCTTTAAAAATTGTGACCCATTGGGATAGAAAGCATTACTAGCTATGAACTCTAGAAAGACACCAATCCTCAAAGCTCGAACCATACCTAAGGAAAACAAGACCAGGAGTCAGGCGTTGCCTCTTGGCCACATATGCTCTCTACACATGTGCCTCACCACCTGTGCTCTGCTCAGGATTTAAAGGTATAACTCTGAAGAGTTGGGGTTGCTCCATTACTAATCAACAAAACAGGTGTAAAGCTTAGCTTCACCCTTCTGTATAAATCCAATATCATATAATATTCCCATTATCCCCCAATAGTTGTTTGATTTGGAATTATGCTTAAAAATTTCTAGACTCCAAAGGATAGGATGAAGGAAAGGAGATTAAAAAAAGATAAAGGAGATTAAGAATCCTTTACTCCAATACTTCAATAATAAGTGATTTCCTAGGCATTGGTCCTGCTACTGCCACTGTTAACCTTTAATCTTTTTAACACCTTAGTCTCTTGAGTTGTGATGAATGGAAGCCTCTCTGAAAGTGTTTCAAATAGTTCCAGGATAATAGATTAATAGACCTTCTATAATAACCCAATCTTGAAGCCTTTTCAATCTTGCATGACTTGCTAGAGGTTGTACTCTTCAGTCATAGTCTTTGAGAACACAGTCACCTCCATGACATAACACAGCTTTGGAATAGGATTTAAGTAGAGAGACAAACTCTTATCTGCATAGAAGGAATACTACCAATGAAAATAAGAAATGAAATCTTTGCCATTTGTATGGGATGCCTAAAGATCTTCACAAAGGACAGTGTTCTCATAATGAAGACCATTTTCACTTTTAGTATCTTACCTATTCATATCTATCATTTCTTTATCTTTTAGGTACAGTGATGAAGGATCTGGATTAGAACTAAAACATTATAATATATTGAAGTTAAAGGTTCAGGGAGAAAAAAGAAAAAAAATGTGAGATGGTAGAATACATCAAGAACACACCAAATTGGAAAATGTTTGATTAACAGAAAGTTTTTTTGTGTATAGGCCTTCATCATGAACTAGAGGAGTAAATGAATAGGATATATAGGTGGAAAACCTGTATAGATTTATGTTGTAAATTATGTATATATATATATATATATATATATATATATATATATATATATATATATATTTCCCTGTTCAATCAAAAGAACAATTAAACCTGGGTATAGAACAATATTTTAAATTCATGGGTTAAGTTTTTGTAAACTTAAAAAGGGAAAAAAAAAGAAAAGGAATAAAGGGAGGGAGGGGGAAAGGAAAGAAGGAAAAAAAGGAAGGGAAAGAGAAGAAGTAGAAAAAGAGGGAGTGAGGAAGAAAAAAAGGAAGGGAGGAAGTATATGACATTTATTAAGCACCTACTGGTACATAGTAGTTATGTTAAGCCTTAACATAGTTAACATAAGTTAATACTATGTTAAGTACTAGTTATTTCATTTGATTCTTGCAACAACCTTGGGATTAGAAGCTATTATTATCATTTTAAAATTGATGAAACTGAGGCAGACAGAGATCAGGTAATTGTCCAGGATCACATAAGCTAAATGGCTGAACTCAAATTTGAACTCAGGTTTTCCTTACTCATGACCTAGTGCTCTACCCATTAGACTACCTAGTTGCCTTTAGGGATGCTGAGGCATTCTTTACCTCTTGAAATCATGTAGATATCACTAGAGCACTTGGGGTATCCAAATTTCATTCTTTTTATGTGAAAATCCCCCTTTTTTCTAGTACTACATCTCCCTGGTGACATTCTTTTCAAAAAATGCCATGAGTGTATCTTCCATGCCATACATCTCTCTTCCCATTTGATGGACCCTGATGCCAGTTCTTTGGAGACTGTGACATTCCACCATCATAGAAGAACACCACCATCTTATTAGGGAGATGGGTCTTTATTTCAGAGAATTATCTGGGAGTCATGTACAATGCTCCAAAGATATTCTTTGGACATACGGTCAACATTTTCGATTATGAGCAATATAAATGTTTTAGGTTTAAAAAACTACTATTTTTGACAGTTCTTAGGTTTGTATATAGCATTAGTGAGTCTTGCAATAAAGTATGGTCACAAATGGAGTCTAATTAAATGAACTAGTTAAGAGAAATTTATCATGTATAGTGTTTTTCCTGTCTAACTCTGGCTCTGGTCTTTTAATAATAGTTGGTTTAGTTCAAGTTGGATTTATTTAAACTGGTCAAAATAGTTAATAACTGTCCAAAAGCAAGAGCAATTATCTCCTTAGTAAATTCCATCAATGTCATTTTATTGCTACCAGCTAGTATCCCCATATCTCCTGACTTAATTTAGGAATTCTTTCCTGCCTGAGCTCATTTTACTGGTCCTTTGCTGGGACCATGTTGTTCCCTGAAAGGGCTTTCAGCACACAGGTTCCCCTCCTCTAAATAAACCTAGTTTGGGTCTCTGTGTATAGTCCCTCTTGTAACTATGACTTTGGTTGTCTTTGTCTTTAGGTTCTTCTCCCATTTTAAAGACCAAGCTCAAGGGCATGGCTCAGGTATATCACTGACCATTACTCAAATTAATCATCTTTAATTGTGATGCTATTGATCTATATCCATCTTGTTTAGCAAGGTTTCTTCACTGCAAATCCAGAGCAAAGTCCTCGTCACAGGTTGGAAATGAAGATTCAGGACAAAGCCTGTGTATACACCATCCCCTCTATTAATCTGATTGATTACAATACATCTATGATTATTGATTACAATAATCTATATTACAACTTCATACTCTGCCTTCTTTGGGCCATATATGTAATTGGGAGTTGGTGATAATTATGGAAATAAAATAATGCTGACCATGTTAACCCAATTATTAACAAAAGGTAAGTTTCATTTCTCTGAATGATCCACATTGTTACCAATATTAACCCACATTCATGAATAATTGCTGGAAGTCCTCATTTTCCTTTGTCTATCAAGCCCCAAGGGACCTGGAAACCAAGTCTGTTTTTATTACTTTGATTTTTAATATCTGCAGCTGGTTTCTGGCTAACTTGAACAGACATCCAAATTAGATGTTTTATCATTCATTTTTACAACTTGATCAATGAAATTCTTCTTTACAGTAATTATCTATAACTTTTTAGAGGCTGGATTAAAGATGAAAAATTATGAGATATTATTACAACATGTGATTACTATTCTTGACTTTAATTTCATTAGGATACAGTTAAAACCATGCTGCAAGGATGTGCTCATGCTGACCTGAAATACTTCTACTTTCAGAATGGTTTTTCAAAAAAATTTAAAAAGGAAAAAAGTATATATATGTTTAGCACAGAGTAACTGAAATTTTAGAAAAAAAATTTAATGAGTTTAAAACATAAACATAAAGAGGAAAATATTCCTGTGTAGTTTTGTTGTTGTTGCTTAGTTGTGTCAGATCCTTTGTGACCTAACTTGGAATTTTCTTGTCAAATATATTAAAATAGTTTGCCTTCTCTAGCTCATTTTACAAATGAGGAAACTGAGGCAAGCAGGGTTAAGTGATTTACCCACAGTCACATAGCTAATAAGTGACACTCAGGTAAATCTTTCTGACTCCAGGCCTGACATTCTGTGCCATCTAGCTGCCCTAATTATTCAGAAGTTAAATCCACAGTATTTACTAGCTATGATGATTTTCTGCAAATAATGGCTTTTAAAATTAAATATGAAATTTCTCTTTCTAATTAAAGGGAATAAAACTCAACAAACCTATATCAAGCATCAACTGCATCCAAAGTACTGTGCTAGGTACTGAGGACATAAAATAGAAAAAACAGCACAGATCATGTCTTCAAAAAGGTTGTAACAAAGAACAGAAGCACATGCTCTCATCTTGTCTCTGGGGCCACTTTAGTCATTATAATAACAGTATTCTTTTCTGTTTTGTTGTTGTTGTTGGGTATTTTTTTGGAATACTTCCCATGTATATAGTTGTATACTAGTTTCCTGGTTCTACTTATTTCACTTTGCACCTATTTATATTTATTTTTAACCTGAGGAAATTATTGAGGCCAGGTTAATGGTAGCAAATTTTCATTCAAGTTTCAAGTTACAAAAATAAAATAAACATTAGTTAACATCAGATTTTTACTGTTGGTTTCACTAACCAGCCTGTGTCATGTGTCTGCCTCAAGCTTTCCCCTGTTTAAATTGTGAAACTCCCTCTGGGCCTCTATCCTTAGTACAATGAAGCTATGCATACACTGGCTCATGAATGCAATGTACACTTACAATGTTCTGTTACCTACTTAGCTGGATAATGGCTAAAGGGAAAGAGAACAGTAGTTTATTATGAATTCTCCATTTAGTTTCTCTTTCACATTGAGTGGGAAAGGAAGTGAGAGCTTTGTTTCATATTTTAGAATGCTTTTTAGCCCCCAAATTCCCTTAACTTTTTCATGCAGAGTAGAAAATGAAATAAACATAGTATAAGAATTGTTTAATGAAGCCATCTGGAATTAGTCATTTCCACAATTAAGAATTAAAAGTATAATTTGAAATAACCAGTGAGAACACAATCAAATGACATTGCATGAAACTTAGGCAGTCCTTTAGAAACAACTAAGACATTACTGATGTGTAAGGAGGATGGGTGGTTTTTTTTTTTTCCTTAGGAACATAATTTACAGAATTTTGTTTGTTTTCCTTCAATGATGGATAGAGCTAAAAAAAGGAAAATAGCTGTATATCTTCTTGATGAACCAGTTCAATTCTATATTGTTCTCTTCTATCTTCCCTAAGCACCAACTTTATATCAATTGTGTTATCTACTACCCTCATTCCAACTCACATACTGCTGAACAAAGCTTGAGAAAATCATGAAACTATACTGATGGATCTGCTTTATATTTATGTTCCATAATCTCAATTGGGAACTCACTGCAGCATGGTACCTTTATACCTTGCTAACCAATTCACCATCCTACTCATCTTTTCTTTACCTTTTCATTCCTCCTTACATCTCCCATGGCTTTTCCCCCATTCTATGAATTTAGAACTTTGCCTCATATTTCTCTGAAATAATTGAGGTCATTCACTGAGAGATCCCTCCTATCTCCTCCTCATCTTACATAACAAAGAATCCTTCCTCCTTCATCTATAATGCCAGAGAAACTGAGGCAGGTTAGAGATTAGAGAACAATTTAATCATTTATTAAAGGGAGAGATTAATTGGGACCAAATGGATCCATGATTTGGTCCCAGGGCTATATACACATGGCTCAGAATCAGGGGGTGGACTAAGGTGGAGACGGAGTCAGGGTGCTAAGAGCAGGAACAGGATTCTGACAATCTGGTTCTGACAGGGTGAAAGGAAGCATGGGGGGAGGAACCCCCGAGATGGGGGGAGGCATCTTGATAAGACAGTATCTGACATTCTGGTAGCTTGGGATGGGAAGAGCCATTCTGATATTCTAAAATATAAGATCTTTTATCCTTATCAAATATTCTGATAAAGAGGGAGGGGAGGTTTTGCAGGACTGAGCTTTGAGCTGAAGCAGAGAAATTGAGTCAGGACTGGGTCAGGATAATTATGGAAACTGAGAACTGTGACATAACAATCTTTGTCTATGAAGAGGGGCTTTCCTCCTCCAAGGCACATAATCCCATACTATCCCATCTTCTCCTATAGATTATCCCTCTATCATGCTTACTTTCTTTGTAATATTAAATCTCTTCCTGTCTACTAGCTGCTTCCCAGCTTGTCTTCTATGATGCTTGTCTTGTATATTCTTTCAAAATCCTCACTTAACTCATCCATCCTCACTAGCTATCATCCTATATTTCTTTCCTCTTTTACGAATAAATTCATTAAGAAAGCTATGTGTGGTCAATGCCTCCACTTTTCTCTAATTCTCTTCTTAACTCTCTACAATTTGGTTTTTCATGTTAACATTCAACTGAAACTCCTCTCTCTAAACCTATCAATGATATCTTGAGTGCTAAATCTAATGATCTTCTCTGTCTTTTTTTTTTTTTTTTTTTTACTTTTCTGTAGGTTATACTACTGTTGATCTCTCTCTTCTTCTTAGGTTTTTGTAAAACTGCTCTCTCCTAGTTCTTTTTTTTTTCCTATCTCAGTTTCTTTTGTTACCTGTTCATCCAGATCATATGCAGTAAATATGGGTATCTCCCAAGGTTCTGTCATAAGAATTTTTTTCTTCTCCCTTTATATTGTTTCATTTAATCATCTCTTCATGCTTAGCTCCCATGGATTTAAATTATCATTTCTGTACAGATAATTCTCAGATCCATCCAGCCCTAGACTCTTTCCTGATTTTTGGTCTTGCATTTCCAATTACCTATTAGATCTGTTACTATCTGTAGCCACCATCTTCTCAGTAACCTGACTTAAAACCTAGGTGTCATCCTTGATTTCTCACTCCCCTCTCTCCATATCTTCAATTTCTGAGTTCTATTTTTCCTTCATCAAACCTGCTCCCTCTCTCCTCTGACATTACCATTCCTGATATGCAGGTTTTTATCACTTCATGCAATGTAATATTGCAATGGCCTTCCAGTTGGTCTTCCTGCTTTAAGCTGCTCCCTACTCCCATACATTCTTTGACAAATCAACCTTCCTAATACACTGCTCTGACAATGTCACTCATCCTACCCCATCCCACTTAACAAACTCCGGTGATCTCCTATAATCTCCAGTTATAAAAATCCTCACTTTTAAAGTCCCATCCTACCTTTCCAATATTTGTATGATTTACTCTCCTCCTTGTACTCTACAATGCAGAGACACTGATCTTCTTGTTCAAGTAAGACACTCCATTTTCAAATTGTACACATTTTCACAGGCTAGCCCCTATATCTGGAGTGCTCTCCTTCCTCATCTTCTTCCTGGCTTCCCTTAAGTCTCAGTTAAAATCCCACTTTTTGTAAGATTTTCTTGGTTCCCCTTAGTGTTAGTTTCTCCTTTAATTTACCCCATAAACATCTTGCTTAAACATAGTTATTTGTACATTTTTCCCCTTTAAGACTATGAACTTCTTGAAGGGAAAGACTATTTTTGCCTAATATCCTCAGGGCTAGGACAGGGCTGAGGGTGTAATAAGGTTTCATAAAATCTTGTTGTGTAATTGAATACAAGTGACCTGCATGGTTTTCAAGAAAAAACACAGTATCCAGTTCAAAGCCTGCCTCTTACTCACCAATCTTACAGAGGTTTTAAGACAGTGAGATATTTCTTAACTATATAAAAAACTCATATTGCTTAGAGTCTTTGCATTAAATGGAAAGTGGTAAAATAATTAAAATGTTACTTAAGTCAATTTATAGTATTTATAACTGCAACCCAAGTTAGAGTGGAGTTGAGAAGTTAGGGAAGCCAGTCATTTGCTTCCAAATGCAGATTCATGAAAAAATAGAACTTCAGTTACCTGGGAGAAATGGCATTTAGAAATGTTAGGTGGCTCAGTGGATAGAATGCCAGTCCTGAAGACTCATCTTTCTGTGTACAAGTCTGTCTTTCAGACTTTTACTAGCTGTGTGACTGTGGGCAAGTCACTTAATTTTGCCTCAATTTTCTTATCTACAAAAATGAGTTGGAGAAAGAAATAGCAAACTATTCTTGTATCTTTGTCAAGAATTCCTCAAATGCGGTCTCCAAGAGTCAGATATGACTGAACAACACCCAGGAGAGATGCTATTTCTCAGGCCAGGTCCCTGCCCTAGTATTAAGATACTCAGTATAACCTCCTGGTGATGTCAGTTTCCTAACTCGTGCTGCCTTGCTTATATAGGTGGGGCTTGGAAACATTGCTGAACAGTACTATTTGCATACAAAGGATGTACTTGGACCTGTCAGGCAGATTGGGAAAGGTCAGACAGGGTGGAAAACTTTGTCTATAAGGGAGGGAGCTTGAAGTCTTGAGTAGTAATAATGAGAGAATCAATCTAGCAACACAATAAAGCTTCCTCTTGAATATACAACATAGAACTTTAGAGCTAGAAAGACTTTAGGGCTCATCTAGACTATGAATTATTATCATTGACCCCTTTGGCAGTCTGCTGATGACCCCTCTTTGGCATGTTTTTAAAGATATTAAAATAAAATATATAGGATTACAAGTGAGATCAATTATGTTGAAATTGTTCCAAACATTTTTTAAAACAAATTCCTGTTTATGAACCTTGGCTCTAATTTAACTTTTTCATTTTACAGATGAAGAAATTGAGGATTAGGGAAGCCAAATAAGCAATTATTGGCAATTAACCTAAGCAATTAATGGCAGAACAATTTTCTGAAGAATTTTTAAAAGTTATTTATAGGAACGAGAACTGCACTTGTGATTTCATTGTTAGATGGGAATTCCCAGATGACAAAACTCCTGTCACTTCAGGATAGTCCCTTCTCTGCAACATGATAGTCATAGTTATCTAGAGCACTGAGCAGTGAGAAGTTACATTTTGCCCAGGATTCTAAAGATAGTGTGTATCAGGATTGGCTTGATGGTGGCTTTTTCTAACTTTTTCTGGCTCTGAGTTCAGCTCTCTACCCAATACCATGCTATCTTTTTCTTAAAACAAAAACAAAACACTTTCTTATCCTCTCTTTTGTTTTTATTCCACCTTAATTTTTTTAATGGATCTCTTCATTTCTCCTTTCCTATCCAACAAACCATCCACTTGAGTGAGCAGATAAGTGTAGGGAGACCACGATCCTAAAAGAAGGAAGACCTGAATTCAAATACAGCTTTAGATACTAGCTCTGTGACCATGGACTTTAGTTTTTTCATTTATAAAACAGAATAATTATAGTGCCTACTTCCTTGAATTGTTGTAAAATATTTGTGAATTTTTTTAAAGTGCTTATATGCTAGTTATTATTATTATTAATAATAATACATAAAAACAGAAAGGGGGAAGCAAATGGCCAAATCAATTGGGTTTGACAGCATATACAATTCTGAAGAATCTTCTGATGATTAAATCCGTCTGATTTCAAAGGAATAAAATAAAAATTTTCTCCAGAAAGCTTTTCAACAGTACATGTATGTCTGAAGCAGTTTATGTGAAACTTTGCACATAAACAAAGGGAATGTAATCTTTCTGATCACATCAAAGACAGAAGCACAACTGTTTGAAGGAAAACTAAACTATTTCACAGTGTATGACTCTCCCAGACCTAAGAAGGACAATTTACACTTTTGTTTGGTCTAAAAGTAAACAATATAGTTTGGTACTTCCTGCCTAGATCCTAAATAACTAAAACCTGATAATCGATGTCCTAGGTCATGCCCACTAGAACAGCCACCATCAAGACCTTAGCTCTTAAGGCAAATCTTGCCAATGTCCCCAGGGCACCAAAAGTGGATGAATTTGAATTACAAGATGGTGTAGGAGAAATGACCCTGGACTGAAACTCAAAAAGAAATCAAAGTCTGTTACCAACTAACCATGTATCATGAAACCAGTCACTTCACAATCTGGACCTTCATTTCTTAAGTTGTAGGGTTGGGCCTAATCAGAAGTTCTAAACCTTTTTTATGTCATAGAATTTTCTTTGGGAGGTTGATGAAGTCTTTGGGCCCCTCTCAGAATCATGTTTTTAAATGTGGGAAAATAAAGTACTAAGGTTTATAAAGGAAACTTTTTATACTGAAATACAAGTATTAAGGGGCAGCTAGGTGGCGCAGTGGATAGAGCACCAGCCTTGAATTTGGAAGGGCCCGAGTTCAAATCTGGTCTCATACACTTAACACTTCCTAGCTGTGTGACCCTGGGCAAGTCACTTAACCCCGGCCTTAGGGGGAAAAAAATCTTCCTAGAAATACAAGTATTAAAAAACAAAAAAGTTTAGGTATGCCCAAAGGGCTATCAAACTGTGCATACCCTTTGATCCAGCAGTATTTCTACTGGGCTTGTATCTTAAAGAAAGCATAAGGAGGGAAAGGGACTGACATGTGCAAAAATATTTGTGGCAGCCTTTTTTTAGTGGCAAGAAACCAGAAACTGAGTGGATGCCCATCAGTCGGAAAATGGCTGATTAAATTATAGTATGTGAATGTTATGGAATATTATTGTTTTATAAGAAATAATCAGCAAGATGATTTGAGAAAGAGATTTACATGAACTGATTCTAAATGAAAAGAGCAGAATCAGGAGATCATTATACATAGCAACAATGAGATTATACAATGATCAGTTCTCATGGCCATGGCTCTCATCAACAGTGAGATGATTCAGACCAGTCCCAATGGTCTTATGATGCAAAAAAAATCTGCCCTCAGAAAGAGAACTGTGGGAACTGAATGTGGACTACCGCATAGTGTTTTCACTCTTTTTGTTGTTGTTGCTTGCATTTTGTTTTCTTTCTCATTTTTTTTTTTCTTTTTGATCTGATTTTTCATGTGTAGCATGATATTTGTGGAAGTATGTATAGAAGAATTGTACATATTTAATATATCTCAGATCACTTGTCTACTGGGGAAGGGGGTAGGGCCAAGGAAGGGAAAAAATTGGAACACAGGGTTTTGTAGGGGTGAATGTCAAAATCCACGTATGTATTTTGAAAATATAAATCTTTAATTAAAAAAAAAAGTTCAGGTTCTTGAGATTAAGAACATCTGGGCTAAATGATGTTAGAGCAGTAGGATCCCAGGATAAAGTAGATGATTTCTGAAGGTCTTCGTTTTTTTAAACTCAAAAATGTGGCTTAACCCTCTAGATGCAAACCAAACTCACTGTGAATTCTTAGAGATAATTTTTCTTTGAGATATATTGTTCCTTCTTGCATCATGGGATAGGCTTTAGGATACTTTTGGTTTTACAATTTAGAGAATAATCAATAAGAAAACATAAAAATGTAAGAAAAAAAATGTCAAAGTCAGCCAGACAGTGTGGTTTTTCAGTTGGTTGAAGTTTCTACACTTCATTGGTGCTCCCAGTTATGTGCTTGAGGATCTAAAAATGTTTATAAACCTACCCTAACACTTAAATGCTGACCTTTTATGCTTCTTTATGGACACTATCCAGTATGAATACATTTATGCACCCTTCTTCACCACCTTAATTTATTTGTCTTTATGTACATTCTTTCATCTTTCCCTACAGACTCAGAGGGAGAATTATTCCCTCTAGATCAGACTCATTCTCATCTCTTCTCATCTCTTCACACTTTATTTCCATAGTTATCCAGTTATCTCTTTCTATGATCTCTAATTTCTGTTTATTTAACAGGCTTCTTTTCTTCCACATATTTATGTCCCACTCTCTTTTTAAAAAAATAAAAATCAACATTTTTCAATCCTGTTATTCTTTCAAGCAACTTTCTTCCCAGAGTAGGAGGTCCATACCTGTTTTGCCCATTTCCTATCTTTTCACTTCCTAGTTGCCCATAATATGGTTTTTACATTTGCTATTCTTTTCAAGATTTCAATTCAATCATTTTTCAGTCCCATCTGATTCTTCCTGACCCAGGGTTTTCTTGGCAAAGATATGGGAGTGCTTTACTATTTCCTTCTCATTTTAAAATCATTTTAAACTAAGGAAACTGAGGCAAACAGGATTAAGTGGCTTGTCCCAAATCACACAAATAATATTAATCCAAGGCCAGACTTGAGATCTAGTGCATCAACTGATAAAAAAGTTATCTTGATCCTTCAGTTAGTATTGTTGTTTAGTCAGTGGTGTCTGATTCTGTGATCCCATATGGGTTTCTTGGCAAAGATAATGAAGTGGTGTGCCATTTTATAGATAGGAAACTGAGACAAACAGGGTGACTGAAGGTCACCCAGCTAGCAAGCATTTGAAGCTGGATTTGAACTCAGGAAGATGAGTCTTATTGATACTAGGCTCAACACTGATAGTGTGTCTATATAGCTGTCCCATTAAGAAGTTCTACATTGGGAAGCTGAATAGGTACACATGTCCCATTAGTAGGTAATTGTAGTTATTGAAGAATGAAACAAAATATTTTTTCTTCAATTTATTTTTTCAAATGAATACTACACTTTAGGAAATAAATATCAAATAGTTTGGACTTAATCATTCAATAAATAGAAGGGTTAGAAATTTATTTTGGCCTGAGGGTACAGTGAAAAAAAATTACCAAGATATTAAAGTTTCAGTGGACAAAAAGTAGTCTGAGAAATGTTGCTTTAAAGTTGGGAGGGGAAGAGATTGTATGCCTGTGACTGTATCAGGAAATAGCCTCTGGATTGGTGTTGATAGAACTGAGTCGAGTCTCTGGCCTGGAACAATGATCAAGGGAGTGAGAAGAAATAGGAAAAGTGATAAGGCTGTACTGGTTATAGATTCTTAGGAGATTGGAAATGAGAACAATTTGAGTATACACATATTTTTTCTTTTTCTTTTTCTTTTTCTTTTTTTTCTTTTTTCTTTTTTTTTGCTTAGCTTCTAGAAAAACTACTTTTCTTTAATGATAAGTTAATATTCTAAGTTTTTAATACAGTGTAATTTCTGTCATTGGACAGCTAGGTGGTTCAATGGAAAGTGCTAGGCCTGGAGGCAGGAAGATCTGAATTTAAATATGGTCTTAGACACTTACTAGTTATATGACTGTTTGTCTCAATTTCCTCATCTGCAAAATGAGCTAGAGAAGGAAATAGCAAACCATGTTGGTATTTCTGCCAAGGAAACCCCAAATGGGATCATAAAGAGTTGGATAAAACAGAAAATGACTAAAAAAAATACAACAAATTTCTTTTTTTAAAAGGTGATATAGTAAGAGAAGACCTCAGAGCCAAGAAGCCCTAGGCTCTAGTTCTGCCTTTGACACGATACTATTCATTGTGTGACTCTTGAAGTTACTGGTTTAAAAGTTTTTCGCAGGTAACATTTTATGATTATATCTTTTGGGGAAAGTGCCAATCTGAACTGGTAAAGGAAAATCCTAGAGCTCCAGGTCTAGTTTCTATCCTATTATCCTTTTTACAACTTTAAAATCTGATTCTTCGTCTATTAACTTATATTTTAGTATTTTTATTTGGACTGTAAGTAGCCCAATAAATGGGGAGAAAAATCACATTAGGCAAAGAGATATTGTAACATGCTTCCAAATCAACTTGTTCATGGGAAGTGACACAAAAGATACTATATGCATCATCATATATGTAAAGTTCCTGGCAACAATAAAGGCTTAATAAATTTTTATTGATTGATTGATCATGGACTTACATCTCTAAGATGAGAAATTATATATTTTAAAAAGAAAATGAGAGACAGCAGATAAACAGCCTGAGCTGTTTAGATGAAGAAGAAGAAGAAGAAGAAGAAGAAGAAGAAGAAGAAGAAGAAGAAGAAGAAGAAGAAGAAGAAGAAGAAGAAGAAGAAGAAGAAGAAGAAGAAGAAGAAGAAGGAAGAAGAAGAAGAAGAAGAAGAAGAAGAAGAAGAAGAAGAAGAAGAAGAAGAAGAAGAAGAAGAAGAAGAAGAAGAAGAAGAAGAAGAAGAAGAAGAAGAAGAAGAAGAAGAAGAAGAAGAAGAAGAAGAAGAAGAAGAAGAAGAAGAAGAAGAAGAAGAAGAAGAAGAAGAAGAAGAAGGAGAAAGAAGAAAAGACCTTTAGCATGGCAGATAAATATCTATCAAGGATTTGTGGAAAACTTGGACAAAGCTTATACAGGAGAAGAAAGCAAGGACAGCTTTTGATTTTCACCATGAAAGAACAGATGAAAATGTGGATCCATTAAGATATATGTATTTGGTACAATGTACCATTAGACATGGACCTCCTCTTTTTCCTTTTTCACTGCACTGAAAAATTATTACATATCATAAACACTCAGTAAATATTTTAAAAAGTGATGTTTGTGTTTCTGGATTTGTCAATTATTTTTTATTGTTCTTCTAAATTGTTAGCATTTAAAATCTGTAGAATTAGGCTTATTTTCTTTACAATATCAGTTTAATTTTGGAGGCAAGAGTTGTACTGATAAGCCCAAACTTTAGTAGTTAGGCAAACAAAAAAAACTCTAGAACAAATATAAGAGAATCATATGAATAAGTAAAACCACAAATTCATTGGTTTTAATTATGCAGATATTTTTTATATCTGCCAAATTAAAGCAAAATTGAAAGTCATCATAATAGTTTACCTATTTGAGCTTGATATTCAAGAAAAAAAAGTGATAATTTTAAAATAGATTATGTAAACATTTATTTTGGAAAATTGTCATAGTAAAAAGCATCTTCTTATTTAGAAAGTTAAACAGGATCTTAAGACTTTCAATATGATACCCAATAAATGAAGGCAAAAGACAAAATTTGGCTTTTATGAATTTACTTCCTAAGAAGAAGCAGTATTATTGTTGTAATAAAATATACTCATTGTAATGGAAACAACTTTCAAGGGTGTAAATGTCAGCACAGAGAGATGAGTATAATTATTCTAGGTTTCAGAACTGAGAAATAAACTCCAATCTCCAGACTCAAGTCCAATGGAGACATAATTTTTTAAAAAACAAGATGATAAATAAGTATACTTGCATAATAGAGAATGGGGGGAATGAGGTTTTTTGGGATTTTGGTTCAGGACTATGATTTTATAAATATTAGGAATGGCTGGTGAGAAAATACTCCATATTGTCATAGATCTCCCATTTATAATTTAGATACCTATAAGTCTATGGTGATACAAAGCTAGTTTGAATCAAAAGAAGCATTGATTTTAGGCCTTCCTGTTAACTCAGAGTCCAATCTGCTATGCAAAGCTATCTAGTGCCAACTTATCTCTCTAATAATTAAACACTTGATTTTAGCTTGAATAGAACCAGCAACTTTTAATATAAAGCTACTAAGAATACTTGGGGGGTCAAACTAACACCATTTTTATTTATAATAAGCAAGTCTTAAAAAAATAATGATATATGAAAGAGAGAAAATCAGTAATCATATTATAATTTTCAGGAAGCACAGAAACTCACAAGAAATGTCAGCAATTATTAAAGACTTAAAAGAAAAAAAGTCACTCAGCTGCTCTTAACATTTTTCTACATTATGTTTAAGATAAGTTAAAATCCATCATCATGGTTGTGATCTTGACTTATTTATATTAGTGTCAAATAGGATTACATAAAAATAACTTTTATATATTTAAAATTGGCAAAACAATATACATTAGTCTTAAAACACTCCTGTGAGGTAGGTATCATGGTTTTTTTTTTTTTTTATAATATTCTTTATTTGATTGAAGAATTTGTATTCTTTGTGTATACTGGAATGTTATAGTTTATATGTAATTTTTTTCAGGGTTACAAAACTTCTTTCTTTAATTATTATACCAAAAGATTTAAAAAATAAAACTTCCTGTGAAACTAAACCTGAATTTATCACCTACTTATCTACATGACAAATTCCTTATTCCTGTCCCTCCCATTAAAACCAAACTGAAAATTCCTCCCTGTTGAAGTTAAAAGAAAAAATAATACAACAATTATTATAATCTTCCTGTTTAAAATATGAAAATTAAGATTCAAAGAAGGTAAGTAATTTTCTCATGGCCACATAGTTGGCAAATATGATGTACTCTTACTCCCTTTATTCTTACTCTCTGAGTTGAATTGCTTGCTAAATGTGCACTCAAGGTGGCAAATCTAAGGTTCTCAGAGAAGGTATATGGAACATTGTTACAACTCAAAATTTCTGTGGAATTTAGTGTAATATTGCTATGTGAGTGGGATATATTCTACTCACATCTGTAGTGCTGAGTCTCTGTTAGTGTTTACAATTAATACAAAATAGTTGCTCCATCACTATTGACTCTTAAACAAAACATTTATTAAATGATAAGATATCTTCTTAATGACAAAATGAAGGCAGCAATAATAATAACATTGGAAACATGATGAAGCATATTGGGAGTGGATTGAATTCAAATGCTCCTTCTTAACACATACTGACAGTGTAATCCTAGGCAAGTCACTTAACCTCTCAGTGTTCTAAGCAATTCTCTAAAATTATAATAGCAAAGAAGGTGTTGACCTCAATTAGTAGAGATAATTTCTTCATCTGGGACTTTTCTACTGATGAAATCATAGGCCCAGCCCATATTCCTATTCTTAATTCTAAAAATTAACATTTACTCAATAGAAGGCAATAGCAGCAATTATTATTTACTTAATAGAACACCAGAACATGAATAATCATAACATTTTACCCTCTCCCACCAAAAGCACACACTATTTATAGTATATTTTCATATATTATATATAGTATGTTTGTATACTTGTAAAAAATCTAGTATGAAGGTACATAAGTAGGGAAACTCCTGTGACTGGGCAACTTAATATTCTAGATTGTATGCCTTGGTGCCTTGGTTCCTTCTGGAATAAGTCTGTCTCATGAAGCTACTTCTCTAATAGCTGCTCTCCTTCCAGTCTTCCAATATTTTCTCCTAATGGATAAAGATCTCTTCTTCTCTATTCCTGATGAAACAGTGATATTCTTTTCAATTTTAGCCATCTTCAACAGGGCATTGAGTAAAAGCACTATATTCTTTAATTTCTTTTCCCCTAAGCCAGAGAATTGCTAAGATTCTTAGTCAATAAGTGGGAAAGGATTCTACTTTACCCTAACAGCTCACAAGAAAGCAAATGCAAAGCCTTCCTTCCCCTTCTGATTCTACCTATCAAACAAGTAAGAGAACAACACAGCCTCCTGAACTGTTTAACCTATTCTCTGCTTGTAGATGACATTAAAGAGTTGTAAGCTGAATAGCTCTTCCCACAGCAGTAGAACTAAATTCTCTTCTAATAAGTTTACAGCAGCTGCTATGGCCTTTCTCAAGGGGATCAGCAGAAATCTTTTCCAATCAGCAAAGTCCCTGGCCAAACAACTGAGGGAACTGACAGTCTCAGCTGGAAGCTTTCTATCTTCTAGTCCCAATTTTTTGTGATTCCTATGTTCAATCTACTTTCTTATCTCTTCAAATATATTTCCCAATAGATTTTTTACTGGTTGACTACTTACCTGTTTAAAATGCTTAAAATCATAGACTACTGGTGGTCAATCATTCATTTTAATCTCCTAAGGCAAAACTCAGCACTACTGGACTCAGGTATGAACCCAATATTGTAAAAATTGAAAATGAGTTCACAGGCTTTGCACGTTCTATCAACTCCTCCTCCAGCTGATGTGATCTATTCTGTGGGCTTTGACACCAAATAATGACAGGCACCAAAAGTTGGAGTTTGGACATCTGAGGAATTCTCAATGGTCGTTCTCTTTGGCAAAAAGTAGATTTATTTTAGAGGAATAGGTTAAAGACAAAATGGAGACTGGACACTGGAAAGGGTAAATATGAAATAGAGTGGGAGAGCATACGAAAGACAAGTTCCCCAGTGAAACTCACAATTACCCAGTAGAAAGGGAGCACCCCATGTGATTGAGGCATGACCTTAACTGGCAAGCTAACTCCTGAAAGAGACTCAGCACCCCACAAGAGCTAGTTAACCACAAGGAGGAAAAGTGAGGTGGGGAGGAATAGTGGAATTAGGGGAGCTACCACATGCTATGAGAAAAAGGGAAGGGAAAAGATACCATAATTGTAAAGCCAACTGAAACGGGTAGGTTCCAAAAGGATTTAGCAGAGAACCAGAAAAAAGAAGATAAATTTATAGGACAAAATTAGAGACCAGAACTTTATGTTACTTATTTGCTAATTTTATGGTTTACAGGTAAGTTGAGGGGTGGTCTATTCACTATTGTCTCAGGAACTTGGTCATCATTGACCAACAGATTGTCTATCTGACTATCAGAAATGTTTGTAGGACTATAGCCAGAAGACAAATCATTGATAGACAGATTGTTAGAAAAATAACACTCTAAGGTCAGGGGACTTCAGGATTACTGCTACATCTTCCCTAAAGTCTAGGGAAAGATATATATATATATATATATATATATATATATATATATATATATATATATATATATATATATATATATATATATATAATTATTATTATTATTAACCCTAAGACTAGGAGACTTTAGGATCATTGACAGATTGTTAGAACAATATCAGGGGACCTCAGGATTACTGTTATATTTCCCCTAGAAGCTGTACCTCATCAAACTGCCGTTGGGTTTGGGGAGGTCAGTGTTTCAAGCAAATCTGAATAGGTATATGCCTCCCCTAAATCTAACCTTTTGGACCCTAAATGAATCAATCAATCAACAATTGCCTGGAACAATGTTAAACCCAAGCTTACAAAAAGAGACAAAAGACAGTCCCTGCTCTCCAGGTGCTTACAACCTAGTGGAAGAGAAAATATGCCAATACATATTGATAAGATAAGTTGGAAATCCTTAACTGAGAGAAAGCACCAGAATTAAGAGAATTGGGCAAAATTTTCCCTAGAATGAGGGATTTTAGTTGGGATTTATAGGAAGTGAAGAAAGTAGAACAGAGAAGGTAGAATGTTCCAGGTATGGGAGTTGGTCAAAGAAATTGCCTGGGGCTGAGAGATAGAGTATTTTGTTTGTGGAACAGCCAGGAGGTCATTGGCAATGTACACTTTAGTGAGAAAGAACTCTATTTTGAAGGACTCTAAATGCCAAATAGAATATTGTAGAGATATTTTAAAGGGGTCTTCTGTCTTTCCACAATCCCCAGTTAGTTATCTAATTTATAATTTTGTCAGGTGTACTTAATGTGATTTACTCTCTTCAGGTCTGGAAGAAGATATTATCAGTGAATTCTATTATCAGATAATTCCCGGACTATCTCCAAAGGAACTCTTTAGCAACTCCTATTGTTCAGCCCCCAATCTGGATATTTTCAAACAACCTTTTGAGATACCGATTAACATAACCTTTAGACAGATCTAGGAGCTGATCTGCCAGGTGACTCTATTCCCTGTCATTCTCTTTTCTTGATTCCCTACCTTTCCCAATTCTTGAGTTTGAACCCTTACATCTGAGAAACACTTAAGGGTAATTTTCCCCTGTAAAATATCTGTTTATGATGAAAATCTTTGCTAAATTCTCATCAGGACTAAGTCCACGATGAGGTACTCTCTCTCCCACATAGTGCCTTCCTTCTTATGGCGCCATTCTCCTTACTCTAGATAGCTCTGATCAGTCTAACCTGCCAGACAATGGTTTTCTCCCGCCTCATAGGGTATTTCCTTTCTCCTGGTTAATTGTTAAGTCTTCTTCCTCAGTCTAACTATATGCTTTCCCAACTCCATTTCACATTTATTATTCCTGGTGCTTTCATTTTTATCTGTAACCTCTTCCCCTACATCTACCCTTCATTTGTCAAAGAGAATGGTCATTGTGAATTTGTCACATGTTTAGTTTGAACTAGGTATTGCTATCCCACCACATCATAATGTTGAGTTTAATCTCTAGAATGCTAACAATAGTCATGTACAAATGAGCTGACAAATCACAATGACTGCAGACATCTTTACCTGGGATTGCTCTGTCTTCAAATAGGTTCTCTTTTCAGTACAATCACCTGAGGGGCAGTTCTCACTTTCTCACTATTCTCAGAATATCCCTATGCTTCTCCTGAAAATTTTATCTGAGACTATTTTTCTTCAAACATCATTTTCCCATATACAAAGGACTATTTTTCTGCTTCTCTCAGGAACCAAACTCTCATGTATATGGAAGGGGCAGACATTGCACAGATAGCCAGGGGATGATTAGAATTGGGATCTAGGACTCTACCTATTACATATCACGCTAAGAGGAATGCATCTTCCTTTATCTTATCCCAACTTTCAAGTTCTTACTACCAAAAAATTATCTGACCTTGAAGCATATTTGATGTGAGGATCCATGGAATTTTATTCATTTTATAATATTGACAAAACCTTGGCATGATCTGGATAGCCTAATTTGCCATGGGAAAATGAGATAATTATTGTAATCTGGGCTCCTTTCATTTGTCCAATTTTGCTTCTTAAATGTAAGTTTGCACCAACATCAAATAATGTACTGGAACAAATTGAAGTATGTGTCAAAGTTCTCAAAATCTAATGTTTAAATCTCATATAAATGAAACATGACAGCATCCTCAAGTTGAAGTATTGTTTGTGTGGCCAAACAAAGCTCGTTTATATTTCGTTACTACCTGTGAAGAACACAGCAGCTTAGGGAGTCATTGGGAGCCTGAGTAGTCACTAATGATTGTTCTTAGGTATGGAAAATTTCCCTGTAATAAGAGCAATAGTCTGACTTTAAAGCTGCCTTTGGGGAATATGTAAATTACTATCTGTGTTTAGAGGCACAATGTCATAGGCAGAAAGGACCCTGATTTCTTTTTCTGCCTAATTCTAAGATCTGCTCGACCTAGAACACAGATTTGTAATGTCTGTGATGTATAGTCACAACCAATGACATTCACTGTCACTTTCACGGATTGTTTTTTAGTGTTTCCTAGGCTTTTATAAACCTGACTAAAAAACATTACCACTCCCTTGATTTTAATGCCTTCAGAGACTACCTAGTACCAAGGGTTTGGTAGCTGTTATGGAATATCTTTGTACCAAGTATTTGGTAGCTGTTATGGAATATCTTTGTCCCTTTAGAATTTGTGTGACCCAGATGCAGAGATAATTTAAATTAGGAAGGAATACTTATGGCTTTGTAAATAATACATACTTATAAACAAGTTGAGGTTTTTGTTTGTAGATCAGTATGAGAGACAGCTGTGGTATAGTAGTTCAAGCACTAGCTTTGGAATCAGAAGATTTCTATTGAAATCTGAGCTCTCTTGCTTACTGTGTAACTTGGCAAATCAATTTGCCTCTTGGATTTTCAGGTTCCTCCTTGATGAAATGGTATTGGATTAGATAATCTATAAAATTTCCCATCATCTTTTTTTTTTTTTTTTTTGAGGCAACTGGGGTTAAGTGACTTACTCAGGGCCAATCAACTAGGAAGTGTTAAGTGTCTGAGGTCAAATTTGAACTCAGGTCCTCTGGACTTCAGGGCAGGTGCTCTATTCACTGCGCAACTTAGCTTCCCCCTATTAAATCTTTTTTGTCAGTTTTTGTTCTTTTGGGTAAATATGGGATTTATTAGCATGGGGAATTTTGCAATCCTCAGTAACAAAACCTTAGAAAATAGCAGGTTGCTGAGTGGTTAAGTGATTTACCCATTGTCACACAGCCAATATGTGTGGTAAATGGATTTTGAACCCATGTCTTTCGAAAACTTTTTATTTATTTTATTCTGAAGTTAATAAAATAAACATTCCTTAACATAGAAGAAAAAAAAAAAGATGATTGTACACAATACTGAAAATCTCTCTCCTTCTTTTAAATGTATAATAAAATTATCATGTAACTTCTCTATCTTAGAGATGGCTATCATTAGACAAAAATCTGTGTGTATGTATATTGTGTGTTATGTGTGTGTTTGTATATGTGTATGAAGCCATTCTATACATATGTCTATTTACCTATCTTTTTCTGGATACAGATAATGTGGTATTTAAAACAGTCAAAATGCCTTAGTCACTCAAAGTCATTCTTAAAACAATATTGTTGGTGCAGTTAGTTGGCACAGTGGATAAAGCACCAACCCTGAAGTCAGGAGAACCTGAGTTCAAATCTGATCTCAGACACTTAACGCTTCCTACCTGTGTGACCCTGGGCAAATCACTTAACTCCAATTGCCTCAGCAAAAAAGCAAAACAAATAAACAAAACCAATATTGTTGTCACCATATACAATGTTCTCTTGGTTTATCTCACTTCAATTTTTAAAATTTTGTGCAAGTCTGTGTGGGACAGCAATCTTTACTCAAATTAAAATCAGAGACTCTCTAGGTAAAAAAAAAAAATCATAAAAGATTTATTAGGATCTCAGGAGAAAGGGCAACTCCCAATAGATAAGGGGTCCTCCATAAAAGAGTGCAAAGCACAAGTTGTAAACACAGGATTATATAGACCCTACCTCAGAAGCTCACACCCCCTTCTTATCTTTTCTCTCCTAGGCTGGGGGAGTCTAGGTCTCCATTCAAGATGAGGAAATCTAGAAAGTAAAAAAATCTACTCAGAGACAAAGAATACTAGCCAATGACACACTCTTTACCTTATTAAGAACTTAATGCTAATTGTGGCAAAAAGGGCAGAGGGAATAAGGGGGAAATGTATGTTTATTTAAGATAAGCAAACAACTACGACTTGACTACAATACAAATAACAAGTTATAATTAGGAAACAGATCTAGGCCACATTCTTATGAGAGGTCTTCACCCAGTTTATCCCATTCAAGTCTATTCATGTTTTTCTAAGATAATTGAGCTCATCATTTCTTACAGCCTAGTGTTATAAAATTATACATGACAACTTGCTTAACCATTCTCCAGCTGAAAAGCATCCATGCAATTTCCAGTTTTTTGCCACAGCAAAGAGAACTGCTATAAATATTTTAGAACAAGAAAGGATCTTTTCCTTTTACCCTAATCATTTTTGAAAACAGATCTAATGGTAGTAGTATTCCAGGATCAAGGGATATATGCAGTGTAATATGTCATTATGCATAATTTCAGATCTTTCTCCAAAATGGTTAGATCAGTTCACAACTTCACCAACAGTGAATTAGTGTCCCAGTTTTTCCATAACCCCTCCATAAATCCACATCTATTCCTTAAATAGGTGGAAATAAATGAATTCAATTCAGGTGATCATTACAAACTAGGGGCAAGAATCCCTTGGAAGAAAATGAGTAACCCTCATAGTCAGTAACAAGATGAGAAAAGCAGTACTGTGGTTTAATCTAAAAAAAACCAAAATGACAAAATGATATTTGTTTGGATCCAAGGCAAACCATTCAACATCACAGTCATACTAGTCTATATTCCAACCACCAATGTAGAAGAAGCCAAAGCTGATTAGTTCTATGAGGGCCTTCGACATCTTCTAGAAATAACGCCCCAAAATATAAGATTTCACATTCATCATATGACATTAGAAGGCTAAAGTAGAAAAATAAAAAAATAATTGAAATAATAGGCAAGTTTGGTCCTAGAGTACAAAAAGAAGCAGGGCATTAGGACATTAGAAGGCTAAAGTAGAAAAATAAAAAAATAATTGAAATAATAGGCAAGTTTGGTCCTAGAGTACAAAAAGAAGCAGGGCAGACGTTAATTGAATTTTGTCAAGATAACTCACTGGCCAAGATAACTTTAGCAGCCCAAAAGGTGACATTACACATGGAATCACCAGATGGTCAATATCAAAATCAGAACCGATTATATACTTTGTAGTCAAAAGTAGAGAAGCTCTGTATCACTTAAAACAAGACCTGGGGCTGATTGTGGCTCAGATTATGAGATTCTCATTGAAAAATTCAGACACAAATTAAGGAAAATAGGGAAAACCATCACATCACATAGGTATGATCTAAATAATATCTCATGAATATGAAGTAGAGATAATGAGTAGATTTAAAAGATTAGGGTTAGTAGATAAAGTGCTTGTAGAACTCTGAACTGAGGTTTGAAATATTGTATAGGAGGCAGCAATAAAGGAATATTTCAAAGAAAAAGAAGAGCAAAAAGGCAAGATGACTGATGAAACTTTACACACAGCTAAGGAAAGAAGGTAAGGGAAAGGAATTCTAGAGAAAAGCAGAGATAAAAAGGCTTTCTTAAATGAATAATGAAAAAATAGAAAACAATAGAAAAGGAAAAATAAGAGATCTCTTCAAGAAAATTGGAAATATCAAGGGAATGTTTCATGCACAAATGGCCATGATATAAGACAAAAATGTCAGGACTTAATAAAAGCAGAAGAAATTAAGAAGAGGAGGCAATGCACAAAAAAACTACACAAGAAAGATCTTACCATCATCAATAATCAAGATAATCAATATGTTGTGGTTACTAATCTAGAGTTAGACTTCTAGAGAATGAAATCAAGTGGGCTTTAGGAAGTTTTGCTAACCACAAGGCTAGTAAAGTGGTAGAATTCCAGCTAAGTTTTTTAAAATCTTAAAAGACTATGCTGGTAGGAGCAGCTAGTTGGCACAGTGGATAGAGCACCAGCTTTGAAGTCAGAGGACCTGAGTTCAAATCTAGCCTCAGACACTTCCTAGCTGTGTGACACTGGACAAGTCACTTAACCCCAATTGTCTTGGGGGAAAAAAAAAAAAAAAAAAGACCATGCTGGTGAAGTGCTGTACTTAATATGCTAGCAAGTTTGGAAAATTCAACAGTGGCCCTTGGATTAAAAAAGATCTGTTTACATCTCAATCCTAAAGAAGGACAATGCTAGGGAATGTTCAAAATACCAAGCAATTATGCTCATTTCACATGCCAGCAAGGCTATGTTTAAGACTCTGCAAGCTAGACTTCAGCAATATGTGAACCAAGAAGTACCAGAAGAGCAGGCTGGTTTTCAAAGAGTCTGAGAAACTAGAGTTCAAATTGCCAACATTCCTTGGATTTGGGAAAAAAGCAAAGGAGTTCCAGGAAAAAAAACATCTACTTATGCTTCACTGGCTACACTAAAACCTTTTACTCTATGAATCACTTCAAAATGTGTGAAGTCCTCAAAGAAATGAGAGTACCAAATCATCTTATTTGTCTCTTGAGAGACCTATAACAACAAGAAAACAAAACAAAACAAACAAAAAACAGAAACAAACACGGAATAACTGATTATTTTATTTGTTTGTTTATTTATTTATCTATTTATTTATTTGTTTGTTTGTTTGTTTGTTTTTCCTGAGGCTGGGGTTAAGTGACTTGCCCAGGGTCACACAGCTAGGAAGTGTTAAGTGTTTGAGACCAAATTTGAACTCAGGTCCTACTGAATTCAGGGCTGGTGCTCTATCCACTGCACCACCTAGCTGCCCCCCCCCCCCCTGAATGATTGGTTTAACATTGAACAAAGATCACCTTATTTGGTTAATTTATATGCAGAATGCATCATGTGAAATTCTAGTCTGGATGAATTAAAAGCCAGAATTAAAGTTGCTAGGAGAAATATGACTATCTCAGATATGCAAACAATACCACTCTGATGGCAGAAATTAAAGAAGAATTAAGAAGCTTCTTGATGAGAGTAAAAGAGGAGTGTGTATGTAAAAGCTGCCTTGAAGCTTAATATAAAAAAGAACCCAAAATAAAAAACTAAGATCTTAGAAATTGGTTCCATCATTTCCTGGCAAATAAAGGGAGAAGAAATAGAAGCAGTGCCAGATTGTCTCAAAGATCACTGCAAATGGAGATTGCAGCCATGAAATTAAAAGATGTTTGCTCCCTGGAAGGAAAGCTATGGCAAATCTGGACAACATAATAAAAAGCAGAAATATCACCTTGCTGATAAAGATCCATATAGTCAAAGTTATGGTTTCTTCAATAGCATTGTAAGGCTCTGAGATTTGGACTATAAGGAAAGCTCAGTTGAGCTGAGAATCAATACTTTCAATTTGTGGGGCTAGGGAAGACTTTTGAGAGTCCTTTAGACTTAAGGAAATCAAATCAATCAATGCATAAAGAAATGAATTCCAGCTTTTCACCAGAAGATCAAATACTGTATCTGAAACTTAAATATTTTGTCCACATAATGAGAAGACATTGGAAAAGATCCTGCTACTGGGAAAGATTGAAGATAAAAGGGAAAAAATGATGACAAAAAATGAGCTGGATAGATAGTGTAAAGGAAACAAGGAACATGAACATAGACAGATTTGAAGAGATAATGGAGGAGAGAAAGGCCGAGTGTGCTATGGTTCATTGGATCACAAAGGAGTTGGACACAACTGAATAACAACAACCTATTGAAACAGAATCTAGTTCTTCGTTCACTATTCCAGTTGCTTTATAAACCCTGATTATTATGATTAATTGTATGATTAAATGATTAATATATGCATCCCTTATACATATCTTATGGAACATATGTAGAGATGGGCCTGTAACTTCCATTAAATACTTGTTTTAAAAATTGTAATCCAGTGTCATTCAGAAACTGGCTTAGTTACACCATTTTATTCTTCTTTTTCTGTTCCTGATAGAATTCTCACAACATCTAGATCGTTGGTTATGCTCATCTTTGATCAATTTTCACTTCAACCCACTCAAGAGTATACTAATTTAGCTATGCTAAAGATATCTTTTTCAGGTATAATCAGCCACCAACCCTGAATTTCCCACTCTATAATTTTCTTACCAGACAGCTTTCAAATGATCTCTCTCAGCAGCAGTCTCAAGTCATAACGTCCTCTCTTTACCTTGTAAGAGAGCTATATTCTATAATGGTAGAAGTACTTCAGGAAAGCTCTTGTACTATTTATACTTTACTTACATGTATAGTCTGACAACTTAAGCACAATACAAATATTAGTTTTAAAACTTATATAAGATGAACTAAGTATAATTTAAGGAACACAGCAAAGACTTTTTGATGGCAAAGATTTATGATTCAAACATTATGGAACATTTTTTATCTGTGATTCCCCAAAAGAACCCTGAAGGTTTCATGTTATATAGCTAGTATCTTGTCTTGTATTACTTTTGCAGTTTCATTATTCTGGCAGAAATAGCAGGGGTGTGAGACTTGGCAGGAAAGGGTTAAAGGAAGTTCTTTGGTCCAGGATCTGGGGCCCTGTCTTACTCCAGGGTGGAGAACAAAAGGCAAGCAGGAAGAGGAGGAGTGAGATTTGGCTAGACTTTAGCAGCTGTTGCTTCTTTTCCTCTGTGTGTAGGGTAACTTGGGAAAGTCTCACAGAAGGAGTTGTGGTTTAGGGGAAAAAGCTCTAACTGGATAATAATGAGTTGAACATTTGTCAAAATCCAAAGGTGGGTAGCATTTTCTTATGAAATTCAAAATAAACTATGGTATAAGAAAGTTTGGAAATAAGGGGGAAAGCATCATAAAAAATACTACAGACATACAAAGATGAGCAATCATGACCTTAAATAGCAAAAGAAATATTGATAAATAAAAGGTTGAAGGCAGGTGAATTGAGCTAAACGTGACTTACCTACCATCCTAAGAGTTCCAGAATTAAGTATGTCCTAGATGTGTTTTGCTGGAGCCTTTTTTATTCTTGATCCTGACATTATTTCATTGGTATAATGAACTTCTGCATATGTAAATTAGTAACTTTTCTATAATTTAACAGAACTTTCTGGGACATTCAGAGATGAAAGCTTTTGTGTCTGGGCACAGAACCAGTATGTATGAATGATGGGACTTGGAGTTCAGGTCTACCTGACTTCAAGACTGGTGTTTTTTCCAATACTCCATGCTGACAGTATATTTAGGTAGTAATGATTTAGTATTTTCAACATTGTTAATTAGGCTCTCCAAAATTCTCAAGGAGACAAGACTCAACATACCTATTAAACACTATCTGAGTTTACACTAAATATGTGTGTATACAGTCTCTTAAATAATTTATAACATATACTCATTGAAGAATCCAAGCATATTTATAAACACAGGAATGCAAATTAATGCCATGTATGCAGCCTATAAAAGATACAGTCAGGTTAGAGAATGCTTCATAAACTTTTTCAGATATAGAAACTGAGGCAAAGAGCATTAAATGACCTTCCATCCAATTCTAAATCTTGGATTTTTCGATCAATCTTCCTTTGATCTTTAGATGTTTCCAGTATTGAGGCTAATTATTCCTTATGGGTTGTATATTTAGGTTTTATGAACTTAGTTTATAGCCTCATATAGCCATATAGATAGGAACAAGATCACTTATATAGGTACTTTGGTAGGATATTATATCTGGTATCTTGTTTTTTGGATGCAGGGAACAAAATAAAAATTATGACCGTTTAAAGAATTTATTTGTCCATAAAGACTTGAATAAGAGACCATTTTTTCTTATGATCATCAATATTTGATGCTGAAAATATCAAGGAGAAATAGAAGTGGACTTCTCTACTTTTTTGCCCTTCTATAATTCAGTTGTGATCTGGAACACCTTAGTATTGTTTCTCATCTTTTTTGCCTTTATATGTTTCCCAGCAGTTTAAGTGATTGGAGTATGCTCAGGCCAAAAAAGCTGTCAACAGGAAGGAAGAAAGTGTTAGCTTCTAAGTAGCACCAGACTTTAAATGAATTCTCCAAATCAGGAAGTAAAGGAAAAGGCAAGAAAAGGAAGCAAAGATAACAATAAAAAATGGTGGCCTGGGACAATACAGCTCAGAAGGCAGGCAGCAGTAAAAGCAGCAACTGGGGTGTCATATTACTCAGTTTTGGAAAAACGATCAAGATTAATTTCATCCAGGTCAATTTTTTGGAAAAACGATCAAGATTAATTTCATCCAGGTCAATTTTTTTTCCCCTTCTCATTCACAGTGCCAACCTTCTTCATGTTGGGCTCTATAGTTTATCAACTTGAAAACTTGTATTAACAATAATAGCAACATTCAGCTGCATGGTTTAATGGATAGTAATGGCATTTGAACAAGAAAGACCTGAGTTTAAATCCTATCTCTGAAAAATGCTAGCTATGTGACAATGGACATGTCATATTAATCATTCAGTGCTCCAAGCAGCTTTATCAGATTATAAATTAGATGTATTACTAATCAGCCTCTATACCAATCAGTTTCTATACCCAAACAATACAACAATGAAATCACAAATATGATACAAAAGAGAAAAAAAATCATTAATAAAGGAAATCTTTTATTTAATGTACAATGTTTCATATGGAAAAAAAAGATAAAAGAAAATGTCATACATAGGTCCTACCTTGAAGGCATAAGATGGGGGATTTGTCATAAAATATAATTTGAACTGTAAGATATTGTCATCGGGAATGGTACCTTAATATCCTTTTTCTCTCAAAGTGTTTTGTTTTGTTTTTTTGGAATTTAAAAAAAAAAAAACATCTTCGTATAATCTCTTGTCCATTTGCTGGAAGATCATTTAGATTATCGTCAACATGCATATTGAACACTGAAAAAAATTCCCAAACAACCAATCAGGTTATAGCTGAAAGAGTACCAGAAATATAATCTATTGTGACGATTATGATGTATAATGTTTAATATGTATTGGTCAATCTGCCATTTGGGGTGGGGGAAGGAGGAGAAAAATTAAAACAAAAGAATTGGCAATTGTCAATGCTGTAAAATTACCCATGCATATATCTGGTAAGTAAAAACAATAAAATAAATAAGTAAATAAAAATTTTAAAAAGAGATTATGATGTATAGAATATTCTATAATATAGTAATACTATATACTGTACATATACTACATAGTATACTATATAGTATACAGATGGATCAGCTGTCCACTGTCTGTATCAGTTTCCTTATCTGTAATATGACAACGTTGAGCTAAATAGGTTAATTTCAAAGGATTCTTCCAACTCTAAAATTTTAGGATTTTGTAATTTTTCTAGTGAGTATCTGCAGTGAAGGACTGGCCCAAACTTTTATTTTGGGGATCTTTGGGATGAGTGAAAAGAAAGGTGAGATTCTATTTATATGTAATAGTGAATTTCCCCTCCTTTCTTTTATCCAAATCTTGAAATACTGAAATTTGATTTTAGTGAGTCTTTTGGATGAAAAGAAACTTGGCCCAATGGTTAGAAGTGCTGGAACTAAGGAAGACATAAATTCAATTTTTGACTCTTTTACCTATTATTGTCTTCATGAACATAGATGAGTCGCTTAATTCTCTCAGTGTTCTATATCATTCTGCAAAATTATAAATTATAGATCATTACTGACCTGTATCAATGGAGGGAATTTCCACATTTGGAGTTTTACTTCTTAGAGGGGAAGGTAAAGAGTGAGAGCAAGAACTCACGTGTTGTTATTTTTTTTTCTTTGCTCTTGAAAGGACCACAAACATTTGCAAGTGAATTGAATTTAAGTGAGGGTGGGTTGCATAAAGTCACCAGTCTCACTTATCTGGGTCCAGAGGCCAGATAAAAATCAGGACAATTAGATGCCGTGAGAGACCTTCATCTTTTAAGCTAAGGTCTTTAATAGTTCTCAGTTTGATTTCATAAACAATCATGGCTATCACTGAGCTCAATGAAAACAAACACCAAACTGGGTGTTCTGGTCCCTGCTCTGTCATGAATACACAATCATGTGGCTGTGAACAAGTAATTTCTCTTTGGATCCCAGTTTCCTCATGAACAAAATGAAGGAGGTAATTTCTAAGTTCTAAGGTAGGTCAAACATTCTAGCTTCCAAGGGAAAAAAGTACAAAGAACCCCTCAAAAGTATTCTGTTCTTTAGTACCTGATTCATAGAATTCTGAGATATCACCAGCAGGTGGTACTAGTCTCTTCGAATTTATTTATTTATTTTATTCTGAACTTAAGCATTTCCAAACATATTAGAACAGGAAAAAAAAAAAAAAAGATAATTGCACATGAAACTACAACTCTATTATGTGCAAATTTCTATTCTTTTAAAATATATAATAAAAAGATCAGAATTCTATTTGCAAAAGCTTATCTCCTAAAGCCACTTAAGAATGAAAGTCAGGTATTAGGGAAAAAATGCTAGAATCATACAAATGATTTGTACCAGACCAATTATAGTATTGACTTCAGGTGTTAATGACTATGTCTATGTCGCTGAAGAGACATTTCTCTTTCCCTTTTTCCTAGTGGTGTATATAAAGGTGCTAGTTTGAGAATCCGAGCACCTCTTTTCAATCTTATCTTTGCTCCTGACTATATTAAATTCTCTGGGCCTCAACTTCCTTATCCATAAAATGAGATGGTTAGACTAAACAATCCCTAACATGTCTATATCTGTGATTCTATGACCCTTGTCATTGAAATTGTACTCTTCATTTCCATCAGTAAAAAAAAAATATTTATTAAGGGCCTTTTATGTGTCAGACATTGTGTTAGACCCTGAAGATACAAAAAGAGTCAAAAAAGTTTGCCCTCAAGGAGTTTAGAAGCTAATGGGGAAAAACAAGATAAAAATATGATAAACAAACTATATATAGGATAGGTAGGAAATACTTAAAAGATGAAAATACTAGAATTAAGAGGGAATGGGGAAGGCTTCCTGTAGGTGATATTTTAGTTGAAACATGAAAGAAACCAGAGAAACCACTAGACTGAGATGAAGAGTGAGCAAATAAAGCCTGCTTAGAATAGCCAAGACAGTGCTAGCTAGAGTTAGAGTGTATTATATCAGGTAGTTTCTTCCTCTATCAATAAGCTAGAATAATAATAGATTTCATTTATTATCATTTTAAAGATTGCAAAGCTCTATACGTGTATTATCTCATCTGATTCTCATACCCATGAGGTAAGTGTTATTACCTCCATTTGACAAATGAGGAAAAAGGATGACAGTGGTTAAGTAATTTGCCCAGAGACACACTGCTGGTTAAGTGTCAGAGACAAAATTTCAAAACATTTATAAAGACATTATTTTGGGTCCAGAGGACATAAAGACAAAAATGAAACAGTTTTACCATTCAAAGATTTTACATTCCTGAGTTTAAATTGGAGGGGAGAGGGAAAAAGGAATATTTATCCAGTACACATCAAAGCCCTGGCCATGGGATTCTAGGATATAGAGCTGAAAATATTATTAAAATAAGATATATAACATATTAAATAATATAGGTTATTTAGTGACTAAATATTAATATTAGTGACTAAAATTTAGTGAGTACATTTTAATCTAATACACTGATTTTACAGAGTAAGAAACTGAGGTTATGAAGATATTACTATTCAGAGTTCTAAGTGTATTAAGTATCGGAGTTAGTATTTGAATTCAGTCGTCCTGACTATGAATCCAGTGCTTCTCCCATTAAACCTAGCTTCTTTTCTTATTCTGCTTGTTGAATAAATTGATGACTTTATAACAAAGTGGCGGTTAGGGAGATAGCCAGGAAATAGTACCAGGGAGCTGGAGAATTTGCTAGCATACATACATTACCTTTCTGTATTACTGTTGACCAGGTCAAAGAAGAGGGGCAGAGAAAATTCGCTCAAGACATAAGCAATGACCTGGTCTAAAGCAATCGGATTGACTCCAGTATTATATTACTCAACAAGGGCAACTGTAGCCACTGCTTACTGAAATCCACACACCTCGGTCCTAGGTCTCACGATATCCTAATTCTCTTTCCCTGAACCCGCAGAGTATCTTTTCTCCAAATTGTAATTTTGCAAACAAACAACAAGAAAATCCTTCCTTCCCGGGTCTTGGTGGTCTCCAGCACTTTTGTTCCCCCTTTTGTTCGTCCCCCCCCCCCTTTTCTTATTCTTCCAAAATGGGACTAAATAAAGATTGGTTAATGAGTCTTTGGAGACCTATCTCTTAAAAGTGGATACAAAGCACTTTCTCAAAGGAGCTATATTTGGCCAATTCCTTCTTCACTAGGTTTACATTCCATCTATCACCCAGCAAAGAACTTGACCTTGGGGATCCCTAAAGACAGGAGGAAAGGGAGCCTTGGACAAAAAGAGTCAGCCCCTCACCCGAAGTGTGAGTGTGTGTGTGTGTGTGTGTGTGTGTGTGTGTGTGTGTGTGTGTGTATGGTGTGTGGGTGTGTGTGTGTGTGTGTGTGTGTGTGTGTGTGTGTGTGTGTGTGTGAGAGAGAGAGAGAGAGACTCCTTCCCCGCTTTCAAGGACCGTGCCCCTCTCCGGGCGCTGACTTCTCTTTGTTGAGGGTGCCTCTATCCCTCCCTTCTCGCTCGGGGTTGGCACCTCGATAGCTGGGCGCAGTCAGTCCCTCTTTGCTCTCCACCCTCTTGCGGAGGCGGAGGCGGGGACAGCTGGCCCAACCTCCTTTCCCCCACTCTCCCACTTGTCTAAAGTCGCGCCTCTTGCCCGCGGGGGCTGTGGGCATGCTCAGTGAACTGGCTGGGGCAAGTTGGACTTGCACGGGGAAGACGCCTTTGCCCTAACCCGGACTCGGGGCTGGATTGACAGATAGGGGAAGGAGGAGGAGGAGGAGGAAGAGAAAGGCCGGAGAGGAGGGAGCCCGAGCCAGAGACACATGCGCGCTACTGCTGCTGCCGCCGCCGCCGCCGCCGCCGCCGCCGTCCTTCGCTTCCCAGGGAAAGGAAATCCCTAAGAAACGGGCAGCCGCGGCCCGTCACTGCCACTCTCGCTCCTTCCCTGCGGCGCTGCTTGCCCGTCTGATCCTGTAGAGAGGGGCGCAATTTGAGGCACAGTCTCCCTTTCCCCCGGGGGGCGCAGGGACCCCCGCCAGCGCGGAGGGGCGGGGTGGGGGGGCCGGGGGAAGAAGATGGCGACGCTGGGCAGCGAGCCCCAACCTTTCGCCCCTGCGCTCCCGGCTTCAGCCTTGCACCAGCATCATCACCATCACCATCACCATCACCACCACCACCACAGCGGGGCCGGGGCAGGAGCTGGTGGAGGGGCTGGAGCCGGGGCGGGGGGCGGTGGGGGAGGCTACAACCTGCCTCTGAACCGAGGTCTGGAGCGGGCGCTCGAGGAGGCGGCCAACTCCGGGGGGCTCAACCTCAGCGCCCGAAAACTGAAGGAGTTTCCCAGAACCGTGGCCCTCGGACACGACCTCTCCGACACGGTGCAGGCAGGTGAGTGCGCGGCTGCCGCGCGTGTGTGTGTCGTCCCCTCTTGTTTTACTGCCAGGTTACTGGAGAGACGCTGGGGTACATTAACCTGTACACTCTCTAGTTGCTGGGTGTGTGTGTGTGTGTGTGTGTGTGTGTGTGTGTGTGTGTGTGTGTGTGTGTGTGTGTAGAGGAGGACGCGGTTTGGAATTGCGCGGTGCACAAATCCCAAGTTTTGCTCCACATCTTCCGGATGGGCCTGTCTCATGTGCGCCGGGGAAAGCCGAGGCGCGCCTCTGTCTGAGCTTGCGTGTGTGTGTATGTGTGTGTGCATGTCTGCGTGCTCGTGGGCGGGGGTGCTCTCCCTTCCACATCCTGCCGCAGCTTTCCGTGCGCCGCGGCGCAGCCGGTGTCCGCCGGAGCTGCCCGAAGGCTCTGCTGTGTCGGGATCGGGCGTGCAGAACGTGGCCCTGGGGGTCGCCGGGTGGGTGTGAGTCTGACACACGCCCTCCATCCACCCGTGCCCTCCTCTCTGTTACAGTGCAGATGCCCGCCTTTCTCCATTAGGGTGTTGGTGCCCATCTATTGGCTGTGCGTTTGTGAATGAACAGGCGCCTGCGTTTTGCCCACGGGACCTAATTAGCGTAGGTTCTGGGTACACCGTGAAATCGTGTGTGTGTGTGTGTGTGTGTGTGTGTGTGTGTGTGTGTGTGAGAGAGAGAGAGAGAGAGAGAGAGAGAGAGAGAGAGAGAGAGAGAGAGAGAGAGAGAGAGAGAGAGAGATTCCCCACCCCCATCTCCGTGTCCTTGTAGGCATTTTGAGTGGCTCTTGCACACTTATATTTAGATACAATTTAGTTACAAGTGATGTAGCGGTTGAATGAGGGGTTCTTCCTGTTTTTGTTGTGCTGTAGAAGAAACTTCCAGGGCTGTCTTGAATTGAAATAAAGTCTGTTCTGCAAGGATTGGTTCATTTGGAACTTTACATTCGTTAACCGGCCAAATAGTTCTGTACATAAAATAGATTATTTAGCTGTCTTTAACTTGGTATTTTCCGGGGCAATGGAAGTAACCTCGCAAGAAAAGTAATGAAAGTAGCCACTTAATGCGAGCCCTGCAAGTTGCAGCCCGTGCCAATGAACAGCCAACTTTTTCAAGTTATGTCATGTGTTGACATATTTCTACAAAGTCTGTTTTTTCTTTGCTAACTTATAATACATACACAGCAGCCTTAAGGATATACACTGCATAGTGGGGGTGAGATCCACGACAGTTCCTTACACAGCTTACTTTGCTTTGAACATTAACATTTTAGTTCCCTTACTTGGGTTTATTTCATGGCAAACCTTGTTCCTTCCCAGGACTAAGATTTTTTTTTTTTAGTTCTTGGCTTGTTCCTCTTCAAGTGCTTCTTATTTTATTCTTTTTTTTTTTTTTTTTTTTTTTTTTTTTTTTTTTTTTTTTTTTTTTGCATGTTGAAGGTTTCTCCTGTGATTACAAGACTGGGCCCGATTTCTTTTCCACTCTAGAGAGAAAATATAAATTCCTCTTGTGGTTTAATAGTGGAGAAAAGCAGTTTCAGCTTTTGGAATACAGGAGCAGCCAGGGTTATTATATTTGAAACAGATAGACCTTAAGAGAGTCAGAGTTCTGTAACTTGGATTTAAGAATACTCATGTCAGTCAAGAAATTGGGGGTTTCCAGATATGTACTGACCACAGCTGGGTAGCCTCTTTTCTATGTTGTTACTTGTTAACTACATCTTCTGAAGCAGAAGTAATTCCCCAAATTGATCAGATCATGCATAGCCTTTTTTTTGGGGGGAAGGGAGGGGTGGGGAGTGGGTGGGGTCTTATTTTAATTAATTTTATCTCTTGGTTCTTGTCTTGTGTCTTAAGGTAAATTTAAGAATGTTCTTTATCAAAACTCCACAGAACACAAAATTGTATGTGAGTCAGAACAAAAAAGGATGACAAGAATAATTAAAATATTGATATTTGAATAGTCTTGTACCTTCTATAATTTATTTGATTATATTGTAACCCCTTTTTCCTCAAAATGGGAAACAACACTTATTTTACATATTTGCTTTCACTTTCTTTTAGATTAATAATGTTTTTAAAGATCAGAGATGGTTCCATTATATAGTATAATTTAACAGTTGTTGCATGTTGCTTCGATAATAAATTAAAGACCTTGTTATTATTGGGACTCAGTATTTCCTATTCTTCCCTTCCCTTTTTAAATGTAATTTTAGTTGTGGGTTCCTGAGTTACTCATAGGATTTAGAATTGGAAATAGCAGTAGAGATCATCTGGTCAGACTCCCTCATTTTACCAAAAAAGAATCTCACAAAAATATCAGATGGCTTTTTCAGGTCCCACAGGTAGCAAGCCCCTCTGGGATTGAAAACCAGGTCTTTCAACTCTAAATCTAGTGCTTTTCTATAACAGCACACTTGTAATTAGCTCATTTCATGTTGTATAAGTTCTAGATAATGACATTTCTTCTAAAGCCTAATTCCTTAAGCTAAAAATGGAATCTTAATGAGGAGTCATTAGAAAGCAACTAAATAAAAATGGAGAACTCTTTTTTTGCATGATGCATGGTGGGGGTGGGATCCAGGATTGAGTTCCTTACACAACTTACTTTGCTTTGAACAGTTAAATTTTAGTTCCCTTACTTGGATTTATTTCATGGCAAACCTTGCTTCAAGACTCCACAGGACCTAAAATTGTATGTGAGTCAGGATGTAAAAAGATGACAAGAATAATTAAAATATTGATATTTGCTCACTGTTGCCAGTGCTCTGATTTGAATTTGAATACACAGATCTGCTGAAACATTTTTCAGATATTAGAGAAATTTTTTTTGCTTCAACTCAGAAGCTGGTTTTAAAACATATGTATTCTTTGCTGAAGGTTTAATTACTTGAATACTTTTTTGATATTTGGAAAAAGCAGTAAGTAAAGCAAGCATTTCAATTGCCTCCAGACAGCTCAATATTGATATTTCTTATCAATAAAGGTTAGTGTCACAGAACAGAGAAACTATCAATGGTAAAATATAAAGGAAAATTATTTCTCACTAGCTCACTTTTAAACTCTCAAAAACTGAAATTTAAAGGTCTCAAAGAATGAGCTGCAAAATTATGAAAATCTTTCAGTTGATGAATAAGAATTTATTAATATCCTGATATGCACCAGAAAGATTCTGTCATCAGTCCTGAGGAAACAAAGTCAAAAGCCAAAACAGTCCCTGACCTCAAGAGACTTACTTCTAGTAGAGCTGAAGAGACAACATGTATATTTGTAGGTATACAAAAGCTTTTTCTATCTAGGTATTTGTGTCATATATATACACACAGAGGCATATATACATATACATGTGTTCACATTTATTTATATATGTGCTCCATGCTCCATAACACCTGCTTTACCTGTCTTCATGGCCATTGGAACAAATTGTTCTTATATACTCATTCCACCAGGGGAAGCCTTACATGCCTGGGGTACACACGCTACTAACTCCCCATAGGGTTTGAGAGCCTTTTGTTACTCTCACTCTGGTTAGCCTGTCTGCCCAAATGGTTTATCCGAGTGTGGCTGCTGTGCATTCCACCCCTTTTTGGAGCCACAAGTGAGAGTTAGGTGGATCAGGTAGACCCCAAATGCACAAAATTAGAGCATCCTCCCCAAATGTTCATATGGGCTATTTGTGTCTGAACTGTGCAGAGCATTCAGAGCTCATATTAGGCTGATCAGCCAGAAATGCCTAATCTACCTGGAAATAAGCAACCATAGATATTCACAGAGGAAGCATGGTGTAATAGAATGGAAAGGGTACTGGACTCTGAAATTTGAAACACCAGAGTTTTAATACCACTTTAGTTTTGTGACCTTGGGTAAGTCACTTGAAAACTATCTAGGTCTCATTTATCTCATATATAAAAAATATAATTAGAGTTGATTTGATCTTGCTTTAGATATCTAAAATTAATATTAAATTAAGTTTTATTCCCATTTTTTCCCCTGAGGCTATTGATAAGCATATTTGTCAGAGAATTGGACTGTGCTATGTTTCGTGCTCTTTGTGTCCCTCTGCCTAGTGCTTAACATAGTGATACACAGATACTTATTTAATTTAATTTTGTTTCAGTATTTTTACTTGTTTAATAAAGTAATAAGTAACATTATCAACATCTGAAACTATTAGAAACTTTAGAAATTAGTTTCAGATACTCATGGAACAGCATTACACAAACACCATAATGTGCTTAAATTGAGTGATTACTTTCAGAATCTATAGTCCAAAACATTATTACCCTTTTATGGACTGAAGAGATTCTTGTTCATTGGCTTTTTGTTTTTTGATATTAAGATTGAGGGGTCCTATTTTGTTAGTAACTTATTAGTTACTGATATTATTCAGGATAAAAAGTTTATTGAATTCAACATACTGTCTTATTTATAGGATAACCTATTGCCAAAGATAGTAGTTGTGGACAAAACATTTTATAAATAGGTTAATGTATCTAGAACATAAGAGAATGAAGAGAAGATTGTGTAATAAGGGGGGAGAGAAGAAATGTATATCCAGTGTAAATTGGGAGAAGATTTTAAAAAATATCTTTGCAAGACAGAAAGAAGAATTAAAGGAGAGAAAGAATGATGTGGTCATGGTGGGTAGATAAAAAAGTAATCCATCATTAATATCTTGGCCTGGACCTCACTTGGCAAATAGAATCCCCAATTAAATTAGATATATATTAAATTCATAGTATTTTTGGATGATGAAGATAAGTACAAAGTTTAATCCTTTGAGGAGTTGTATATCTAATTGAGGAGATAAGATAAAAAAAAAAGTTATCTTTAAGTAGCAGTTGGTCAACAATGAAAGAGATCAAATCAATAGAGGTCAAATTGTATGCATAAAAATATCTGTGTTTTAGGGAAGGAGAGGTCATTTTCATGATAGTTAGTGGAGATTTTCTAGATGTAGGGATTTTAGATCAAGAAGGTGAATTGGATTTCACTAGCTGAGGATGGGGAGGGAGAACTGAAAGACAGATGTGTCTATCTGAAGAAGGTTCAGTTTATATGGGGAACAATTGGAAAAGCACTATAGATTGTATAGAAGGTATTAAAGTGTAGGCTAAGGAGTTTAGATTTTATTATAGTCAGCAGGGAACCATTGATTTTTTTTTTTTTTTTGTGTCCAGAGAATTACATCACCAAATCTATGAGATGATGGGATAGGACTTCAATTGTAACATAGAAATTGAATGGAGGGGGCAGCATGGGATGAAAAAATTTAGCTTAAAGATTATGAGATGATTTAGTGGTTTAATTATCTGAAATACCAGTATAAAGCAAGTGCCTCCATGAAATTAAGATGTACAGGAAGAATTTGGTCTCATTTAGCAGTTTTTAAAAGGATGTTGAAGCATTTAGCATGTATTGGCTTGCCTGCTACCTAGGGGAGGGGGATGGGGGGAAGGAGGGGATAATTTGGAACAGAAAGCTTTTCTAGGGTCAATGTTGAAAAATTATCCATGCATGTTTTGTAAATAGAAAGCTTTAGTAAAAAAGAAAAAAGGATGTTGAAGACAGTGAAATATGAAAATGAGAACAATTGAAAATTTGACTTTTAAGTGGCTGAGGTTTTTGAAATATCTGAAACTGATTATTTTAAATAATTTCATGATTCAAATTATTGTTAATAACTTTAGAGATTGTTTTTCATAATACTCAATTTTCCCCCCATTTTCTTCCTTTTTAAAGAAGTTCAAGGATTAATTTAGAATAAGCTTTAAGAAAAATACGTTTTTCTTACTTGTTTTATATCTTTAGTAACAAATATATAGGATTAATTGGAAAGAACCTTCTTAAAGAATTTTTGGAAATCCTGCTACAATTTCATTATCAGAGTGAGAGCTATAGTTATTGGTCTGATCTAGGACTTAATTGAATCAGAAATAGGGCTTCTCATTCTCTATTCACCTACTTGAGCAAATATTGGACTTTGAGAGGAAAATAAAAAGGGAAAGGGGGAAGCCTCCAGGACTTCCTGATGTGCCATCTTGGAAGTGGAATTAATGGAACACTGATCTAAATGCTCTTGGATAGACTGAAGTCTGAGATGTGAAGGCCTTAAGTGCCCCTGATCTGTTTGATCTGTGGCTTCTGAAATTTTCAACATTTTAGAGCTCTGATGACAAGTGGAATGAATCTGCTGGACATTCTGTAATGTAGTCAATCATTCCATAAGCACTTATTAAACATTTACAATGTGCCAATCTTGAAATTTATTTGTCTGGAAGCACATGAGTTCCATCATTTGAAACTGGGTAGACTTTAAAAGATCAGGGGAAAACTGTGCTGGAAATGACTGTGTAATTATTTGAAGCCCAATAATTATTTCATTATAAATATCATAAGCAAATTCAGTCTGTCACTATTAATATTACTTTTATCTTAGAAATTCCCCCCTCCCTTCAGTTAAGGTAGAGGGCATTTTCTTTACAGAGTCTGTCTTGAATGCTGAGGAGGAAGATGACTGGTTTGCCTAGTGGTTCTAAATCTTGGTCAAATGTTCAGTACCACTTCATTGTGGTATGGCAAAGACAATTTCCAAAATCATAAATGCTATTCTTATCACTTGTATTACAGGCTGCTTTATTGACAACCCAGCAGCATACTAATCATGCCTCTAGAAAAAGAGCATACAATTATATGTCCCACAACCTTAAGGAATTTAAAGAGCTGATTAGTTTACAAAAGGACAAACAAAGACCTTAGCTTCATCATTTCAAAGATCTGGCTTAACAGTTTGTCAGTCACTGTAACATCTTAACTTTCATTGATTAAAAAGACTGTGTTAAGACTGAAATATGGTATATCACAGAGCTTTTTAACAGTTTACATTATATTTGTGTTTGTACAACATTAAACAGTAAATGTTTTGAAATGGAAAAAAAAAACTGTGCTTGTCATTTTTTAAAGCTATGCTTTTGACATTTCTTTGACATTAGAGGCCAGTTTTTTTTTTTAATAATTTTGCTGTGATATTTAACTGCAGTTTAAAGTTCATGTTGGTTGTGCCATTTGCCTAGAATTGTTTCTTGTTACTGAATTTTCTCTTAGGTTCATTAGGTGTATATTGAAAATATTGTTGATTTTAATATAACATTCATTCTTTTTTACATATAAATAGTCCTATATTTATAATTTTTAATCTGCCCCTATAACCATCTCCTTTCAGAATCTTTTTTGGGTGTGCTTTTCAAGAAATTTGATAATTAGAGTAGCAGATGGGCGATGAACTCTATAGTGGTTGTGGGTTTATTAGTGGAAACTCCCTCCCCAAACTATCTTGAGCTTGTGTTAAAACCCTACAAAAGCCTGTTTGTGTGGATATGTTCCAGATTCCATTGAGCCTTTTGGATATTTGTCTTAGAGGAAAATTAGGTGAACTGTCTAGAATTAGTATAGTAATTCTGTGAGAAGCAACTTGTATTCATTTGTACCCTTTTCTTTTTTAAAAATAAATGTTTATTTTTGTCTTTTGCTTTTTCTACCATCATAGTTTTTCCCATATCCCCCACCCTTGTGTCCTCTTGGAAGTCATCTTATAAAACACAGTGTTTTTTTAAAGCTAAAAAATACAAAAAGGGGAGCACAAAGTCAACACAACCAATCAATACATAGAAAAAATTCAGAACAAATGTAGTGTGCAACATTTGTGCATTTCCCATTTCTGCAAATGAGTGGTTTGAATGTGTCTTCTCATTGTGTGTGTCTTGTATTTCTTCTTGTGAGTCATTATATTCTTTATAATTTTGCCCCACTGACTTTTGATTGATTTTCTAGTATGGTTGTTCTGTCCATTTAGATTATTGTAGTCATCATATTGTTATATTGGCTTTGCTTACTTCATACATATCTTATATACTTATAAAGCATATATACTTCATATATATCTTAAAATAATTCTCTGTATTCATCACATTCATCATTTATGACAGCCCAGTGATAATTAACACCATTACATTTATGTACCATAATTTCTCTAATCATTTTAAATGGGTAAATGAGGAGAATGGGCATCCTTGATTTAATCTTTTATTTGTTGAGCAAAGGTTTTAGTGTATTTCTATTGCATTTGATGCTTACTTTTGATTTTAGATAGATATTTTTATAATGTTAAAAATAAAAATTTCCCCTTGAATATACATTGTATTATTTTTTATTTATTTATTTTTTTAGCATTCTTAGTATAGAATTTTGTCAAAACATTTTCTGTTATCTGAGATAATCATGTTGGTTTTATATGTTTTAATATGATTGTGTTGATTGTTTTTCTACATTCCTGGTATAGATTCAATTCATTTGTAATAAATGGTTTCTTGGACAAGTCATCTTAGTCTGTCTGAAAAGATATTGTTTAAAATTTTTGAATTGATATTCATTAATGATGCTGGTTTGTAGTGCTGTTTTTCATCCTTTTCTGCTTTAATTATTAGGACTATATTTGTTTCATGAAATAATTCTGGCAAGGTGATTTCCCAGTTGTGGAGAAGAATTTATATAGTTTTGGGGTACTGATTTGTATGGCATTGGGGTCATGCAAAAATTTCATAAAATTTTCATATAATCCATCGCTCTCAGGAGTTTTTCCTTTATTTCTCTTGTGACTTGTTCTATTAGCTTTTCAGATATTGGACTATTTAAGATCTTTATTTGGATGAGGGTAAGGACTACTTGATACCTGCTTCCCCAGGTCTTCAGAAAGCCATGATGAGAGGAAGGCATACACTTGACAAAAATCATTTCATCAATTGACTCATGCTTATGAAAGAGCTACATATTCCCCTAAATTTGACTTAGTATGCTATACTAAGAAGTATTACACTTGGAAACCATCTGTTCCCACAAAATAGTTCAGAAATATAATGAAGTTGTTTACATGAACAAAATGTTTAGGGTTGATGAACTGTGAGTTTGGCTTCTCTTGCATACCAAGAAACTGAAAAATGCTTTTGTAATTAGAATTTTGTATTAAGTCATAAGTTGAGCATAAGTTTTTTTCTATTAAAGTAGAATATAGTTTAAAGTAAATTTAAGGATAAAATATGTAAGAATCGCATAACAGGAAAATTTTATTTTTTATTTCTTTTTCTTAATAGGGAATTACTACTTTACAATGAGTAATACATTTACTATAGTACAGGGCCTCACACACAATAGGTGCTTAATATAGATATTTATTGAATGGGTGAAGAAAGGAACCCATCTAATATAATGTGAACCCACTATGCCCTATTTTTATCTATTCTAGGACAGATAACTAAATTTTTGGATTATTTTTTATTTTCTGCTGTTTACCCTTGGCCAGGTCTACCAGAAGAATAGGGGTGAAAAAGGACTACCATTGCATCCCAAGAGTCCCCCTTCTTATTGTTCACTAGGTGATTTTGGGTCTTACTCTCATACCCAAATCTAAAAAGGGGCAAGAGGAAGAGATTTTTTAAAATGAAAAAAACAAATATTTTAAATATTTAAGATAACTTCTGTAAAGTGTGAATGAATATTAGGTACAGATAATCTATACTTGAAGAGTATCATTTGTAAAGTTTGTCTTTGTTTTATCCAAGTTAGTGCTTTCACATAATATTGCTTTAAGTAAAGTGAGCTAAGATTTATAGATCCTTCCAGGTCTTTTCAACTTGCCCTTTTCCCACATTTCCCTTTTCTGGTAATGCATTACCCCCAATGGAACCAATCAGTCAATTAATGAGCATTTATTAAGTACATTCTATGTAGGGCATTGGTGATTTAAAGAGAAGCAACAAACAAGACACACTTTCAAAGTTTACATCCTATTAAGGGAAGCAGGATATATATATATATATATATATATGTGTGTGTGTGTGTGTGTGTGTGTGTGTGTGTGTATGTGTGTAAATATAAAATAAATGAGTGGGAGGGAACCATTAGTAGCAACTCTGATCAGAAAAGGTCTTCCTTGTTCTTTATTCTTATTCAAATGGGATATATTCTGTAAGTCTTCTGCTCATGTTCCACTTTCTTTAGGATGGCTTGTCAGGCTATTCTAAGCTTTAGTGATGGATCACTTAGTCCCTCATCTGAACTCTACTGATAATAATAGGTTATATTTATATAACCCTTGTAGTTTATAAGTGTTTTATAAGTACAAACTTCATCTAAGTGGTTATATATCATTTTCACATAGCCAAATAACTTTTTTCTTGTATCTGTAAAAAACCATGACAAATATAGAACAGGTAATAGGAGACCTAGTTTCTAGATCTGATTTTTGTTGTTAATGATATGTGACAGCAGGTTACTTAGATTAGCTTGGCCTGATTTCCCTTATGTATAAAGTCAGAGTATTAAACTAGATGTGACTTTAGAATTTATTAAATTTAATCCTGTGAATCTTAGATCCTTAGTCTTTCAATAATTGAAATTGTGAATCATGCAAAACAATAGAGGCCTCTGGTGTGTGTGAAGATGCAGTGTACTGCCAAGAAAGAAGCTCATGAAAGAAGTGACCTAGTGGATTTACTCGGCCAAATATATGAATAGAAACAAAGGTGTAACAGTCAATTAAGCTGGACAAAAGGTGGACAGCCTATGTACTTCATTTCTATCAAGAAAACTAGAGGAGAAGGAAGGCTTCTAATATCATGAGTGGATGAATTATGAAGTATTTCTGGGAGTATATGGATGAAAATTATATAGTTGCAGTATATAGAATGTATGAAACATTCCACATATAACCATATATTTGAATGCAGCCCAAGTCAATTAAAAAGTAATTGGGAGGGGCAGCTAGGTGGTGCAGTGGATAGAGCACCAGCCATGAATTCAGGAGGACCCGAGTTCAAATGTGGTCTCAGACACTTAACACTTCCTAGCTGTGTGACTAGCAAGTCACTTAACCCCAGCCTCAGGGGGGAAAAAAGAATAGTGCAATGTGTTAATAAAAGCATTATGTAGTAAATAATACAAATAAGTAAAAATATAATATAACATAGATAATATCACTCTATGGTTTTATAAGTCAGTAAGCAGCCTGGATCCTTGTCTCAGGGAATCCTTGTGTGTTGTGTAGTTGCTCCTCTTTCTATTTAAATTTGACACTATCGGTATAATAGAGAGAAAGGCAGGACTTGCCAAGAGGAAGACCATTGTTCAGGTCCTCCCTCTGAGAAACACTGGCTGTATGAATTTTGCAAATCACTTAATCTCTTTGTGTTCCAAGTAGATTGATTACTGTAATGACAAATTGTGAGGAATATACATTGATACAGTTTCCTCATTTGAGAATTCCTTAGACCAGTGAAATTGCAGTTCTAGAACCTATCCAATCCATTTCTGCAAATTATATGAATAAGTGACACATTGCTGTTTGACTTCATAAAATATTTTTCATTTCTCCTTTGAATGGAACTTAATGTGACTTCTTACTGCCTAAAGTTGGAGAGGTGGAGAGGTGGAGAGGCAGAATGACATTGTAAACTGCATCAAGAGATAGTGTCCAAAATTAGAAAAGTGATAGTTTTGTGTACTTTTCTTAGCACAAATCACATCTAGAATATTTAGTTCTGGACATCACAACTTAGCAAAAGATGTCCACAAGCTAGAATAGTGACCAAGATGATGAGAAAACTGGAAGTTAAGACAAGTGGAGGACTGGCTGAAGGGAGTAGGAATGTTTAACCTGGAGAACAGAAGGCATCATGGCTTTGTCCAAGGATGTAAGTAACTGTCCTGTGGAAGAGGAGATATACGAGTTCTGCTTAGTCCTAGAACACAGAACTAGGAATAGTGAGTAAAAGTTGGGGTGATCCAGATGTAGATGATACAAAGAAATACTTCCATACTATATTATAAATGGGAACGTCATAAAGGAAATTCAACAGGTAGGACGGGATTTCCTCCAACTCTGAAACTTGGATTCTTTTGAACTCTTTCTGTTTTTCTAACATTTCCATCTCAACTTTTCTCCTTCTCTTCTGACTTTATAAACCATTTTATGCATGTTCTTGAGTTTTAAAAAAGAAGGTAAATAAGCATTAATGATTTAAAAGATTCTAAAGAGAGCATGGATGTTTGGAATAAGTTTGTGTATGCAAGATATTTATTGGTTTTTCTTAATCTTTTTTTCTTGTCTGTTTGGATAAATTCAGTCAAACTCTTTTTTTTGGCAGCATTCATCATAATATTTCTGCTTAGGGCTAACTTTTGGCTAGAGGTTTTTTTGAACTATGTTTTATATCAAATATTTACATGTGCATTCCTGGATGCTAGAACAATAAGTTTTCTTGGCTAATCAATAGTGAAATAAATAGAGAAAAAAGAATCAAACTGTACATGATACTCAGAAAGCTTCTTGAATTGGCAAAATATTACATTTGCATCTACTTTATGTTATGCCCCTTAGTAACATAGGATTGCTGAAAGGATGTGACCGTTCATTTTTTTTTTTCTTGCCAGTCACTGCATGCATTTGGGCACATATTTGTAATGCCCTAGGAGTGGGAATTGTGTCCTTTTTTTCAGGGTTTTGGAGGAAAAGTAGTTGGTATGACTCAGGAATCTAAGCAACACAAATGTTTGTGGTTACTTAAATATGAAAATTCCCCTGTGTTGTTGGAATTATTTGGGTCCTGCTACTGGGACAGGAGGGAGGATGAGAATAGAAATTTTGTCCATGTGCTACACATGATAATGGTTTTCTCTTGGAAGTTGTAATTGCTAATAATCTATATCCTCCTCAGCATAGGCCAGGATTAGTAAAACATTATGTAGATCTTTCACATTTGCAAAAACCTCAAGTAATTACATTTCCTTTTTTGGTGGTTAGACTTGAATTTTATTTTTATACATATTTCTCAAGTTAGAAAGCATTTATTGAAATAAAGTTTAATCTGTACCCACATGACTTTTTTGATACAGATCTCAAAAGACATTTTAGAGATGAAGATAATCCTGAAATGAGTTTGTAACTTTCCCTGTCCCCCAGTAGTTTGACTTATCTGGTTTTATTTCATCATTAGACATATCCTACATTTTGTTCCATTGTTTTTTAATTCTTCTTGCATTTGTTTTATTTTATTTTTAAAATTTAGTTTTTGTTGATCTTGTTTTGGTTTTTATGTTACTTTCTGTTTTGTATATGTATACATACACATATCTCTCTCTTAAAAAAACCCTTCCTTTTAGCAAAAAATGAAAAAGATTTTAAAAGAGAACTCAGCAAAACTAACTTAACACACTATGGTCAAATATAACAACATCTACATTGTTTTGTACTCAAAGCTCTCCACCTCTGCCAAGAAGTGGGATTGGAACCCATTCTATTAAAACATTAAAGAGTATAGGAATAAATGGAGTTTTCCTTAAAATGTTCAATAGCATCTATTTAAAACCATCAGCAAGCATCAAATGTAATGGGGATAAACTGGAACCATTCCCAGTAAAATCAGTGGTGAAACAAGGTTGCCCATTATCACCATTCCTATTCAGTATTGTATGAAAAATGTTAGCTTCGGCAATGAGAAGAAAAAGAAATTAAAGGAATTAGAGTAGGTAATAAGGAAACCAAATTAATCACTCTTTGCAGATGATTTGATGGTATATTTAGAGAATCCTAGAGAATCAACTAAAAAACTACTAAAAACAATTTAAAACTTTAGCAAAGTTGCAGGACACAAAATAAATCTACATAAATCATCAGCATTTTTATATATTATCAACAAAGTCCAGCAGCTGTTGATAATGTAAAATATCGCGAGTCTTACCTGCCAAGGCAAAGTCAGGAACTATATGAACACAACTACAAAATACTTTCCACACAAATAAAGTCAGATCTAATCAGTTGGAAAAACATCAAGTGCTCAGGAATAGGCCGAGCTAATATAATAAAAATGACAATACTATTTAAATTAATTTACTTATGCAGGGCCATACCAAGCAATTTCCCAAAAAATTATTTTACAGATTTAGAAAAAAATAGTAACAAAGTTCATCTGGAAGAACAAAAGGTTAATTTCAAAGGAATTAATGAAACAAAATGCAAATAAAGGTAGTCTAGTTGTGCCAGATTAAAACTATACTATAAAGCAGCAGTCATTAAAACCATTTGGTAATGGTTAAGAAACAGACTAGTTGATCAGTGGAATAGGTTATGTTCATAGGACAAAATAGTCAATGACTATAGTAATCTAGTGTTTGACAAACCTAAAGGCCCCAGCTTTTGGGATAAGAACTCACTATGTGACAAAAACTGCTGGGAAAATTGGAAACTAGTATGGCAGAAACTAGGCATTGATCCTCCCCTAACACCATATACCAAGATAAGGTCTAAATGGGTTCATGATTTAGACATAAAGTGTGATATAAGCAAATTGGAAGAACAAAGGACAGTTTATCTGCCAGATCTGTGGAGAAGGAAAACATTTGTAGCCAAAGAAGAACTGGAGTTCCTTATTGAAACTAAATGGATGCCCATCAATTGAAGAATGGCTGAATAAATTATGGCATATGAATGTTATGGAACATTGTTCTGTAAGAAATGACCAGCAGGATGATTTCATAGAGGCCTGGAGAGACTTACATGAACTGATGCTGAGTGAAATGAGCAGGACCAAGAGATCATTATATACTTTAACAACAATACTATATGGTGATCAATTCTTGATGTTTGTGGCTCTTATCAACAATGAGATGATTAAGGCCAGTTCTAATAATTTTGTGATGAGGAGAGCTCCATCTATACTCAGAGAGAGGCCTGTGGGAACTGAGTGTGGATCACAATATAGAATTTTCACTCTTTTTGTTGTTGTTTGCTTGCATTTTGTTTTCCTTCTCATTTTTTTTTTCCTTTTTGATCTGATTTTTCTTGTGCAACAAGGTAATTGTATAAATATGTATACATATGTTGGATTTAACATGTTTTAACATATATTGGATTACTTCCCATCTGAGAAGGGGGTGTGGGAAAGGGGAGGAAATGTGGAACACAAGTTTTTGCAAGGGTTAATGTTAAAAAATTATCCATGCATATGTTTTGAAAATTAAAAAAACCTCAATTAAAAAAAGAAGTGGAGTTGGAGGGAGTAGTGCATTTTCTCATCTCTTCTTTATGGCTAACTTGGCAATTATGTCATTTAGAGTTTCCTTTTTTGCTTTTTAATTTAATTTTTTTTATTTTTGGTGAGGTAATTGGAATTAAGTGACTTGCCCAGGGTCACACAGCTAGGAAATATTAAGTGTCTGAAGCCAGATTTAAACTCAGATCCTCCTGACACCGCTCTATCCACTATATCAACTGCCTGCCCTGCTTTTTTTGATTATATTGTTTTATTCACAAATTGTTTTCCTGTTTCTGTTTACTTCACTTGACATCACTTCATGTCTTTTTTTGTTCCTCTGAATTTTTGTATTCCTTGGTTCTTATGGTATAGTAATGTTTCACCTTCAAGATAGTTATTTGTTTTTCATTCTTGAAGAGAACCAGTGACAGGTGATTACATTCTCAAAGGCCAGTATGGGAATTTTCCCCCCCACCTCTTAATTTCCATAAAAGATGGAGGAGAACCTCTTTGTAAAGAACCTTAACACTGTGCTAGATACAGAATTACTCAATAAAAATTTTCATGCATGAGTAATCATTATACACATACTTTTGGAACATATTGCAATTTTCTTTTTCTCCCAAGCACTTGCTTAAATTTTATTGGAAAAGAGGATGGATGGCCAAGCAGCCTGGTAATCTCACATAGCCTTCTTTGTCTTTGGCCTCTCTGGGTTTTACCAGATCCACCTAAAATGTTCTATACTACATGAACCTTTCTTTGAGCTTCTCTTCCCTTGGACCCTCACCATAGTAACTTTGGTTTGTTCAGAACTAACATGATATTTATTTTTTACTGTATTTTCACATTCCATTGAAAAAATAATTATTTGTATAAAATTTCTTTTCTTCTTCAAACTATAAATTATGTGAGGATATGATTTTGTGTCTTGTTTTTTTTTTCTATCTCACAAGATTTTTTTATAAGTAATTATATTTTTAATGTAACAGTGTAAGATTCATACAGTGTGATAAATTTTATAAAGTAGTTATTACTTCAAAACAATTTTCTAATACTTAGAGCTGAATGAATGGAGAAGAGGTAGTAATAAGTCAGAAGCATCCTGATTGGGAAAGTCAGCTTTACTCAACATTTGACAGTTAATTCACAAGGTAGAAAGTGTGTGTGTGTGTGTGTGTGTGTGTGTGTGTGTGTGTGTGTGTGTGTGTGTGTGTGTGTTTTGTCAGAATAGTAATAGATTATGGGGCAACTCCGTGGCACAGTGAATAAAGTGCAATCTGGTATTAGGAAGCTCTGAGTTCAAATTTGGCCTCAAATATTTACTAGCTGTATACTGCTGGGCAAATAGCTTAACCCTCAGTTTCTTCATCTGTAAAATGAGCTAGAAAAAGAAATGGCAAACTACTCCAATATTTTGGCCAAGAAACCCTAAATGGGGTCATAAAGAGTAGACGTGAATGAGAAAATTAAAAGTAGAGTGGGAGGTAGCCATGTTGACAGATTTCTGTGTTGGATAGGGTTCATGGATTAGGTGCTCCATCATTTCCCACCTCCAGGGCACGTAAAAATTGAGAGGTAGTGTTGCTTAATGGAAAGATTACTGGACTTGGAAATCAGAGACTTAATGTAAATTATGATTGTCATTTATCATCTATGTGACCATGGACAAGTTTATTTGTCTCTATTTCTACGTTTGTTAAAATTATGGTAATTATACTTCCTATTCAAAAGGATTGTTATGAGGAAACATGTTTCAAAACTTATGAGACAAGAATGCCATACAAAGAATTTGCAGTAAAACTTGTTTTCACCTGATTATTTCAGAGGCAGAGGTTCTATCAGATTTCATTACTTTTATGGCACTAAAATTTGAGAAGTCATGCTCACTTCTAGCTAGATTCCCATGCACGGAAGTATATTTTAGTAATAGTAAGCCCTTTATACAGCCCTTTATATAACCTAAGATGCCTTAGGGGTTTTTTATGGTGGCAGTAGGATCAACATTGTGGAACAAGTTTTTGGAATTACTAAGTGAAATGACTTTAAAATTTTTGCAATAAATAGTTTAGAAATGTGAATTGGTACTAAGTTCTTTAATAACAGCAATTATAATTTGCATTATTGTTATGTACAAAGCCTCACAAATTGACCAGGAATACTAAAAGTAATTTCTTCCATTTGTATAACCAAAGTAGATGTAAGAGAGGCTCTTTACTCAGAAAGGTATATTTTACTTTAAACCATCATTTAAACTAGTTCTCATTTTCTGTCTCATTGTTCTGAAAAGTAGCACCTTGATACTTTGTAATAATGTATCATATAAAATGAGTAAACATTTTTCTGAAAAGTTTAATAAGACCAAAGAGTTAAAACATTTTTGAAAAGCTAATTAAATTTAGATTCTAAGTATGCTTTTCCACCCTCCCCCTGAAACACTAAGAATTGATTTTAACCAAAGGATATTTTACTTGTGGAAATGATCAAAGTAATTTGCAGAATGAGAATTCTTTGTGTATTCTAACTTGATATACTCAAATTATATGGTATTTATAGAACAAAGAGAATGAAAAATAGTTTGCAATACTGTGATTTCAGAAGTCCTTAATGAAGAATGACAAGGAATTCCAATGATAGTTGTAGAGAGATTAGTATAAATCTCAATTTAAAATGTACTTTCATAATAGATTAGAATGGCAAATCTTAATGAGTTATAAAATTCTAACTTTCTACATCTAAATTAGTGCAGTATGTTTTTAGTGGAGGTTTTGAAGGCAAAAATATCATATTGTATTCCTTTAGAAGTTATTTGTTAAATTTTCATCTAAGCAATATCCTCCAGATTGGTCTTAAACAGTTCATTTGGTCTTTAATATTTCTTTTAAAAGAAATTCTTTTCTTGATTAAATCATTGTCTTTAAAGTTTCACTTCTGGTGAAGTGTTCATAAATTGACGTAGCCCTTTTTTGGCTTCTTAAGATTCAGTTTCACCCAAAAATTCATCATATTTTTAGGATTTGAGTGCAATAAAGTTTGAGAACGCTCTTAATGCATTGAAGGCTTCTCTACAGCCAGTAATTTTAACCAGTTGGGCATCTCCATCCCAACTTGCTATCTCTTTGTGGACAAATCTGATCTCACATTCTACTGTAAGATTGTGAAGTGAAATGCTATATAAATTCTATTCCCCTTGCTTATTGGTCATCTTTGAAGAAAGGCAACCCATTCTTGAATAAACCTTATTGGGTATGTTACAAACACAAAACCACTTCACTTCTATTATATAAAGCTTCTAGACTTCTTCTATCTTATTTTTGCATTTCTAAAATCCTACATAACTGGTTCTTTCAGTAGGAATGCTTAGACATTATCAATTCTAATAAAGATCTGTTTTCTTAATTGTATAGTTTTGCTGAGTGCTGTTCTTTAATATGATCCTTTCCCTCTAGCCTGTTAGTAAGTAGCATTTTCTTTCCTTTCTTGCATTTAGTGTATAATGTGTGATTCAATTAATCAATCAACATTTATTAGGAGTTTTCTGTGTGCTGATACCCTCCCCCAAAAGGCAGAAAACAAGATCTTGCCTTCAGTGAGCTTCTGATCTAATTGGTGAGATAACATGGGAAGTAAACTAGATAGAGAATAAGTCACAGATAATTAAAAGGAGGAAGACAAAGACTTGAGAATGATTGGGGAAGGTTCTCTGTTAGAAGATAGGATTTTAGTTGAGACTTGCCAGGAAATAAACAATAAAAAACAATACATCACTGAACTGAATTTGGCAATCATTTCATTTAATCTGAAACTCAGAATGAAAAAAAAAAAATAGCGTCCAGGGAGCCTCAGACTGAAGCTTTGTTGAAATCACCTGTTGGAAGTTCACAAGTCAACTGTTGAGAATAAAGATAGAGAAGAATTATTGTTCTTTTTGTTATAAAATAATGTCACAGATAATTAAAAGGAGGAAGACAAGGAATTGAGAATGATTGGGGAAGGTTCTCTGTTAGAAGATTGGATTTTAGTTGAGACTTGCCAGGAAAGTTACTAGTTGGAGTGGAGGAAGGAGAGCTTTCCAAGCATGGGGGACACCAAAACTGAGAGATAGAGTAGCTTGTTCCTAGGGCAGCCAGGAGGCCAGTGTCATTGGATCAGAGTATGTGTTGGAGAATAAGGTGTAAGAAGACTGAAAGTTTAGGAGGAGGCTAGGTTATGAAACAGTTTGATTGCCAACAGAGAATTTTCTATTTGATCTTAGAACTGCTGGAATTTATTGAGTATGGAGATGACATTAGATCTACATTTTAGGAAAATTACTTTGGTGTGGATGACAGGAGGGTGGATTGCATTCCACCAGGATTTCTTGATACATGATCTCTCTCTCCTAGATGCTTGCAGTGTTTTTTCTTTGATCTAGATGGAAGCTAAGACAATTTCTGGTATGTTAAATTTGGACTTCAGGAGGAGAATTGATTCTATTTCAGTTTGTCCTCTAGTTCCAGTTGCTCTGGGAATGTTTCTTCTATGCTTTCTTGGAACATGGTATCCAGGATGAATTTTTAAAAATCATGTTTATGGAGGAGCCTAGTGATTCTAACATTATCACTGTATTGTGTTTTTTAGGTTAGTTATTATTATTTTTTTTTACATTCTGTCTGCCAGTTTTTCTCTCTTGGTTTTTGATGTAGCAAATCTTATATTATTGAATTTTTTTGTCCCCTGTCATATTTTTCATAATATATGTTACTTCAATAAGATTTTTCAGCTTTGATTCCATGCTAGTTTTATAGATGCTTTCCCTCAAGATTTGTAATTTGGCTCTTAATGTCTTCTTTTCTTTCATTCAGTTTTGGAGTCCTTGTGGCCAATCTATCCTATTTCTGGTGTTTTATGCCAATCTATCCTATTTCTGGTGTTTTATGCCAATCTATCCTATTTCTGGTGTTTTATTTGTAACTATTGTCAAATTATTGTCTCTCTCTTTGGGGGAGATTTTTTTCCTGGTGTTCTCTTAACTCATATAATATTTATTCAGTGTATTAGTGATTTTCTAATTTTTTTCATCTCTCTAGTAATGGTTATGAAGATCCCTCATTTTTCCTTGACTATTTCTTCTGATCTTCTTATAGTTCTGTTATTACTAGAAATAATCTCAAATCAGTCCCTTAATTCTCTACTTGGGATGGAATTAGAATTCCACTCAAAGCTGTCAGTCCTCAACCTGATCTGACCTGATTGCTGCCTAGAGTTTCATTCTTTCTTCCCCACCCCCAGTTGTCTGCTTCCTTCATCAGTCTCCAAAGAAAGAAAAGAGAAGTGAGTCTAAAAATATGCTCAAGCAGAACTCCTAAGAGAGAAAAAAAAAACTCTCCCAAAGAGAGTCAGTGATTCTTTTAGTTCCTCCCATAGTCTTCCTCATTCTTCTGGTCTGGCCAGGTCACATAAAAGGGTATGCAACAAAAATTATCTCCTCTCTCCTCCTTGAGCCCAAACTAATTTGTCTATAAAAAACACTACATCACTGAACTGAATTTGGCAATTGCTTCATTCAACTTGGAACTCAGAATGCAAAAAAACCAAAACCAAAACCAAAAAACTGAAGCTTTGTTGAAATCACCTGTTGGAAGTTCACAAGTCAACTGTTGAGAATAAAGATAGAGAAGAATTGTTGTTCTTTTTGTTATAAACTAACAAGATTATCAACAATGGTCCATGAAACACTCATGGCACCAACAGAGGGAGACCAAAAAATAAGGGAAGCATAGGAGAAAAAGGAGAAAGGGAACTAGGCAGTAGATAGAGTTGTTGGAATCGGGAAGATGAGTTTAAATCTTTCTTCACACCCTTAGCTATGTGATCCTGGAAAAATAACTTAATTTCTATGTACTTTAGTTTTGTCATCTATAAAGTGAAGATATATATATATATATAGTCTACCTTTCAAGGTTGTCGTAAAGATAAATAAGTAAGGGTGTTTTTAAATTTTAAATTGATATACAAATGCTAGTTGTTAGTAGAAAGAAGAAAAGGAGACAGAAAAAAAAAAATAAAGTATGTCTTTGTGAATTGCCTCAGATGCCACTTGTTACTGTGGGTGCTTTCTGACTGGTCTATTTTCTCCAAGATTGGCTTTTGGAAGGCTGAGTTTCTGACAAGTTGGAAATGAGGGAGAAAAACAGGATAGTCTTTATATGAACTTTTAAGAATTGAAATTCACATGGACAAATGGTGTAGATTCCTAGATGATGTTGGATACATTAGGTGCAGAGAGGAAGCCTTAACTTCAAATCTCCTGCCTGTTGTTGGTTTTCAAAAATCAAAAACATGCTCTAGCCATGTGTGTTTAATTTTGGGAAGCAGTAAGGATGTATGCTTTGTTAGAGCCACATAGTAAAAGTCTATAATATGATGCTGTGCTTCCCATTCTCAGAGCTTTCAATCCAAGCACTGGCTTAGTTTCCATAACTGTTTGAGGGCACGGGTACCAACTTATGTAAACATTTTTGCTTTTAGAGCTTCTCAGAGACAAAGAGATGACACATTAATAGCAGCTGGAACGTTTCATTAAAATTCAGAGGAAAAATATGAAGGCTGAGCTCAGTAACGTACAGATAGTAAAAATCTTTGTCTATTCTGGACTGGATAACAATAAGATATTATCTAAATGAGCTTCTGAACTCACAAGGACCAGTGTTGCAGCAGGAGGCACTGTATTTTTTTCATCAAAACTCCCAGCTCATCTACACCCCCACCCATCAACTCTCCTCCTGCCCTATTCCCTATCCCCCAAATAATCTTGGTACTTTGGACTTCTTAAATAGAATGGAGTTATTATTGGCTTCGGGCCCAAGGACTAAAACCAGCTCCTGGAGTCTTTAGCTGTAGCTTCAGGGCTGTTGAGTGGTCCTCTGAACTAGGGAAAACTGCCTGCCCGGTATGACATTGGAAACATTTGATTTATGCAGTCAGATTCTAAAATTGTGGGACTTTGAACAGGGTTTTGCTATTTTTCCAAAGCTTACATGCCAAGAGAGAGAACTGGGACATATATTCTATGAGAACATGCTATAACAGAGATTCAATACTTTCTTTTTCTTTAGTATTAAATCCCAGACTTCAGCACCTCATGTTTGGAGAGAAACTAATTTTAAGGATTTGTCCTTAGACTCCAGTTCTAAACAAAACAAAACCAGCATCATTTCATTCAGTTTTTCAATGGGAATACTTTTCATATGTCTAAGGCCTTCCCATGGAAACGGATGGAATGTGAACTTTTTTTATGACTTGGATTCATAGGTGATAGATCAAAGATCCATATGTGAGTAATCAAGAGATTTGGTAATTTTCTCAATTTGATAGTATTAAGCAGGAATTTCATCTAACTGGAAGGTGGTGTTTAGCTTATTAGAGTTTTGTGACTTTAAATACAATTATTAGATGGATTAGCAAGGCCTTTATTGGATTTTCTTTTGTGTAGATCTGACTTTTCAAATATAGTTAGTTGGAGACTAATGAAAAGATTAGCAATTCTTTTTTTTTTTTTTTTTTTTTTTTAAAGAAAACTTTTTGCAAAGAGAGGGAGGAAGGAAAGAAAATGTATTCAGTGAAATTTCTTTAGGCATGATATAATCAATAATAGCATGGTACAAAGGTCCCTATGAGAGCCCGTACCCATTCACATTATCTTCCTCTATCTCTACCTTGGTCTTGACAGTTTAAAAATAGTTTAATAAGCTTTTGTATTGATGCTTATCATATTGTTTATGATACACTTGGGAATTTGAAAATGATTTATGTCCTTATCTAAGTAGTAGTCAAAGTTTTTTTTTTTTTTTTTAAATAAAAAATTTCACAATCATCAATGTTTCCTCTTCCTGGGAAATTTAAATCATCTAACTGTAATGAGTTAGGCCCTAAGAATATCACAGGTGGCACAGAGTTAGCTTTGGAGAAAGATTTAGGTTAACTTGTGAGGCACTTTTGAAGTGCCTATTTGAAAGATACATGTAAAAAATGACTGCACTATTATGGAGTATAAGCTTCCTGGTAAACTGAGATATGCATATAGCCTTAGAAGTAATTTGGCATGAATATTTAGTTTGAGTTTCCAATAAGAGGATTATTTTATGTCTGCACCTTCTTTCCATTGCATTAAAGTTTTACCCTTTACAAACTGTATATGATTATTTGTCTCTGAATGAATGGTGAAAACTAATGATAGTCATTGACCTAGAAATATTTTTGTCTCTTGTTTTGATCAGGTTTATGGTTTGAGGATAGCCAATATCAAATACTCTAGTAGTCTTAAAAGGAATTTTCTCACATTTTCCTATTCCTTTTGGAATTTTCCCTTATATCCTAGAATATTTTGGCCATCAAAGGGGGAAAGAGTCAACCAAATTTTAATTTTCATTCAACCAAAAAGAAGAAAAGGAAACAAAATCTCTCTTTGGGGAATGTCAGTTCCTTGAGTAGCATGAATATTTCTTTCTGTATCTGATTGTTTTAGACAGAGAGTAGGTTGTGAATTAGTGATGCTTATTTTTTGATAGGGTTAAATTCATTTTAAGTCAGAATTTTAGGATCTCGAGTAATATGAAATGGCCCTTTGAATATTCTTAACCAAATGAAATTGAATTGATGAACATTTGCCTACTAGAAAAACTATGCTACTGTCATTTGAAAGACTTTTCCAATCTGTTTTGTAGGATAATGGAAAAGTTTAAATGAATAAAATTACATGCAGCAACTAGTACATTGTAGGTGCTTAATAAATGTGCATTTTGGCTGATGATTGTAGCCTTTTAGTCTCAGTAGACAGGTTCTCTGGGAACAAAATTCCTTTTCAGGAAGTCGACCTTAGTGTATTGGGAGTAATCTGAAGTTCTTCCGTTCTGGTTTATTTGCCATAATGGTCAAAGAAGAGGGGATAGTATCTCATAGATACAGACTAGTGTGCTGGCTGAAGGAAGAGCCATAACTTTGGACACTGTCTTGTGAGACCTCTGTGTCATTGCAACACAACTCCATGAACTAGAAAAATGGAAGTTCACTTGTGTTTCTTTTGAGCTACTTCAGTTGTACTTTGCTCATAAAGCACAACATTTTCTCAGATGAGGGCACGCCATGCTGGGCAGTCCTGTGGCAGTGTCTCCAATGGCATACAACCAATGGCAGAGTTCTTCATAGTTCTTGCTTTTTCTAACTAGCATGTCAATACTTGCTCTGTGTAATGTCTGTTTTTTTGGAAAAAATAGTCTCTTATGAAAAAGAACGTCTGGCATTTGAACTATGGGGCCAGTCCATCAGAGTTGTATTCTCTGCACTAGAGTTGGAATGCTTGGCAGTTTAGTTGAGAAAGGTCCTCAGTGTCTGGTACCTCATCCTTCCAGGTGATCTTCAGAATCTTCCTAAAACAATATAAATGGAAGAAATTCAGTTTCCTGGTATACTGTCCAGGTTTCATAGGTAAATAACAATGAGATATACCACACAGTGGTATATGTCTGCTCTGTGTTGTAAGCCTGCCTTACCTGGAAGTGGAAAAGAAGAAAAATCATGAATTTTCTGCCCTAAAACATGTTCTATCTCTTTTTCTTTTTTTGCTGATGCAATTGGGGTTAAGTGACTTGCCCAAGATCACAGCTAAGAAGTGTTAAGTGTCTGGGGTCAGATTTGAACTCAGATCCTCCTGATTTCAGGGCTGGTGCTTTATCCACTGTGCCACCTAGCTGCCCACCCCCAAACACTTTCTTATGCTTCTTATATTCATATACATACAACATACACACAGAAATTTTAAATGTAATCTTAACAAATGGTCAAATAAGCAAAATAAATAATACACTCCAAACTATTCAGGACATCCCCAAAATTTTTGTGTAGATTGTTTTAAGCCTTTAAAATAGCAATAAGACTTGTATTCAAATAAATATGTCTTTTATTTTAGTAAAAAGAAATTACGTATGTCAACAAATATACACTTACACATATATATTAACATTAGGGATACAAAAAGAGGGAAAAAATAAGACTCTGCCCTAAAGGGGATTGTAATCTAATGGATATACAAATATATCATTATTGTTGGAAAGAGAGTCTATTTTTTTATTTTTTTCATCATTTGCAAAACTGGTGCTCTTGAGTATTTTGGTATAAGGAGATGGTATTTTTCTTCCTAGAATATAATGCGATCATGGAATTAAAATTTATGGCCAGTTCTGTAATTATTATTGTACACTGTTGGATTTCTCTCCAAAGGGATTACTTCAATTTAGAACTCTGAAAATAGTGTTATACCTGATTATTTCCTTATCTGCTTGCCAACATTAAATTTTATTTGTTTTAAACTATACCTGTTAAGTAGATGGGCATAATATTGTTCAAGTATGTATTTCTTTGATTATTAGAGTTTGAATTTTAAAGTGATGATTAATAATTTTTATTTACTTCTTTGAGAATTAACCATTACAATTTTTAGCATTGTTCTTTTGAGTAATATATATTACTTTTGGAATGTGTATCTATTCCTAATGAAGTCTGGATGTCAGATTTTTAATGAAAAGTTTTAGTGTAGTAAATTGATCTTTGTAGAAAAATTTTTCTCCCAACTTTTTTTTTTAAATTTTGAGCTTATTGCTTTTTGTTATATAAAAGGCTTTACTTTTAATTACATCCTTATATTTTGTCTTCAATAATTTCTCTTATAAGTTATTAGAGAATTTTCCACTTATGATAATTGAGATAATTTTCTCATTCCTTTATCCTTCTAAAATTTTATGTTTTCTGTGTTATTTCTACCTGTAGTAATTAAGCTTTAACAGAAATTATGTCTTTGGAGCTTTTTGTCAATAGGAATTCTTTTAGTGTATGGTCTCATTGAATGAATCCTGGACTATAGATCTGTAAACAGGGATTCTATTCTTGATTTTGCTATAAATTTGTTGTAAGACTTTAGGACAGCCACTTCTCTACTGTCCAGTTTTTCCATTTGAAAAATTAAGGATTTAGGCTAGATAATCCTTATCCTTGTATGATCTGTTATTCTTTGATGCATTAAATAAATTGGAGATTAATTTTTGCAGTGGTATGTTTCCATCCTATGAGATTGTATTTTAAATGTTTGAGATTTCAAAGATAGAGTTCAACTTAATGTCTTTTGAGGATTACCAGTTTAAACTACATCTCATTTCCATTTTACTGTATTTTATTCTCTGGAGGCCAAGACACTAGTTAATAATCCTGACATAATATGTAATTGGGATGTTAAAATTGTAGGGTACCAGTTATATTTGTAAGGAATGAGTGATACAATGAGCTTTTATTCCTTTTACTTTGGTTATTACATAGCACATCTATCTGGTAATGGGCTCTTATGCTTAGTAAAATGTAGATGAGCTTGGGGTGGGGGTGGAGAGTTAAACTTCCTTGTCTAGGTAGCTCTTGAAATGGAGAGACATTATTATCAACCAGTGTGTACCTTAATAACGGAACAAAGGTTCTGCCCTCTTAGTGTTTATGAAATTAAGACTGGTCCTTGGAGAATCTGTGGCAGATTATTCACTACTTGCTGTTTATAGAAACAGGATGTTTTGGTTTTGATGAGGAGTGGATTTCTTGGGAACACATTTTTGAGAAACATAAGGTTTGCCTGTCTCCACCCTTAGTGGAATGCTGTTGACATCAGTTTTATTTTACTTTTTTTCCAAAATATACATGGGCAATGTCCTTTAGTTTAAGAAATGTGATGCAAGTTGTGAAAGCAATAAGAAATGGGACTTTTCTCTCCGAGCCTGTTATTTCATCAAGCTATTGATCTTAGTATCTTTGAATTTTATGGTGTCCCTATTAAATAGATAACATTTCCTTCTCTATTTGGAAGTCTAAATACAATAAGGACTTGGGAGGTGTTTCATAACTCTCAGTTTCTAAAAAGTTTTATCATAAAACATGAGGAAGATAGGATTTTCTACTAGCCTCTTTTAGAGCCCATGTGATTTTTTTTTTCCTGTGGAGCACTGGGGCAAAGAATTGCTATTATACACAGAATATACTTGGCATATACTTAGTATACTAGAAAAAAATTGGATGTGGAATTAGAAGGCCCTGATTCAAATTTAATCTTAGTCACTTAGCATCTTAGAATGTAAAAGTTGGAAAATATTTGGAATGATCTTCTATTTCACAGATAAGACACCTGAAGACCCAAAAAGTTAAATAACTAGGTCCCATAAGCAATAAGTAATATAAACATGTTGTATGACCAATGTTCAGGCAAAAACTTCCCTGAGATTTCAATATTGTCATCTATAAAATCATATGAATCCTGTAAAATATGTTAAGATCTTTATGGTCCTTAAAACAAAGTATGTGAACTGTTATTATTAGATGAAATAGAAACACAATGTTATATCAACAGCTTTCAGCCAGAGCTTTTACATTCAACATATTTTTTATTTTGTCAGCTAAGAAATAACAAATTAATGGGAGACAGAAAGGAAATGGAGACAGAGTAGAAAATATGTTTTTGAATGTTTTGATAGAATAAAGTACTAATGAAAGATATTTAATAAGTAATCATAGAAAAATCTTATATTATGTTGTCTTTTTTGCCACTTCTCCTTTTCAAGTCTTTCTCTTTTTATCTTTTAATTCAAATATCTTGTATTTTGATTTTCCTTATTTTGGTCTACTTTTCCTACTTCCTTCTTTTGCAGACTTTATTTCACGGTATTTGCCCATTTCCCATAGCCAGCTTTTAAAATTGCTTTTCTCATTCCCTAGTTTTTAAGCTTTTTCCTAGGCTGCTTTTTTCTTACAGCCCAGGCTTGGTAACTGTGTTGAGCTAGCTGTCCTCTTATTTTGAAGCTCTTCCTTCTCAGAGATGAAAATGGGGATATTTTCTGCCTGTGTTGATTTAGCAGAGCGTTTAAGGATTTACAATTTAGATGCCATGCTTATCCACAGTGAGTATACATTCAACTTCAAGGTTTAAGGGAGAGATATCAATTTCCAGAGATGGAAAAGTCCAGTAGCTGGACTTAGGTAGCAAATTTCAATAAGAGGTCGTCATTCAGAATAATCTCTAAGATAACATCAGATAAGGGAATTATGTTGGAATAAGCAGCTTTTTGCTTTTAAAAAGTATTTAAGCTTCTGGGAGAAAAGGATGATTAGAAGTGGTAAGGTGGCTTGATTGGAATCTAGGAGAAGTCAGTTTGGCAGTATCCCTTCTGGGTTTTATAATTAAAACTGTGGTAAATTTCAACTCTTTTTAGCAGTATTTTTTATTATTAGAATGGTAGAGATACTGGATAAAAGCCATCTTGTCTAAAAGCTAAATTTCAGATAATAATATATGTTGAGAAGAAAACTCAGATAAGTAAGTCAGCTCTGAAAGTAACATGTTGAATTTATTAATTTTTCAAAAAAAGCAATGAAATCACAAAATCAGTTAAAAAACAAACTACCTGTGTTATAAAGTGCCATATAAAATATAGCAAGATACTAAATGTCTAAACAAGCATATAGTAAACATTTACCATGTTCCAAGCACTATGCTAAGTGCTGGGGTATAAATAAAGGAAAGAAAGAAAAGAAATAGTCTCTTTTCTCACTAAGCATGTAAGAGTGATTATAATACTATTTATCCTGAAAGAAGAAAAAGTTTAATATTCTTATTATGAAAATATCATTACATATCCATTTTGTGATATGGTCAATGTATGGATTTATTTTGCTTACCTATACTTGTTTGTTATAAGGCTTGTGTTATTTTTTCCAAAGAGGGTAGGAAGAGGGGAAACAAGCCACAATTTTGCAAAGAAGAAAAAAGAAAAGAAAAACAAGGAAGAGGAGGAAGAAGAAGAGGAAGAAGGGGAGGAGGAGATATCCTATATTGATTCCTGGGGAGTGGGCTCAAATTTAATGTAGTTTCTCTTTAACTTTGATTCTATCATGTTAACCTCCAATTATAGCATCACTGCTTGTCTCAGTGCTATTGTCTCTTGAAAATTACTCCTCCTTTGTGTTTAATGACATTTTTGTAGTTACAACATATCACTTGAAAGGGAATAGTGTTCACTTTGAAGTTATAAGAATGAAACTGATAGAATTCATGTTTTGTTTACTATTAATTGAGGAAGTGTTTTTGGAACTGCATTGATTTTAGCTCCTACTTTTAAAAAATATTTGAAAAAAAAGTAAGAAAAAAGAAAAGTAGAAAAGAAATACAAAACAAAATGAAACAAAACAAAAGAGAGCACTGTCACACGCCACAAGAATCAGGGAGGATTCAAAATATATAACAACACATTTCTAGATCAAGAGAGTGTGTGTATATATATATATATATGAAATTATATTAATGAAGTCCATTTTTTCTTTACTTCCTAGCCTCTCTTTTCCATCAAAAAAAAAAAAAAAAACCAAAAACCTAAACCCAAAACCAACAGTGAAGGAGAAGAGGGGCATGATGCTTAACTTTTTTCTGTTTGTAACATTAGGGTCTACTATGAAAATAGAATAATATCAGTAGAGAGAACAAAAGGTATTGGAACCCTAGACACAGGGAATCATATAATAAATTGTTAAATATGAAATGAGGAAGGGAAAATAAAGAAATAAGAACTGAGAGGTTTTCTAAAACATCATAAATTCCATTTTGCTTTGAAAAATATCTTTGGTTTCATTGACATCATTTTTGGACCCCATTTGCTAGACCTATTTCTAATATGCTTCCGTTTATGGCATATATTTTGCATGTTTTTTGATGCAAAGGAATATGGATATTCTATTTGAAGTTAGTGTTCTCCAAATTTCCTTTCAACATTTAGCTCACCAACTCAGAATAGTTTAGTGTTCTAAATGCCTCATTATTGTAATGTAAATTTGATTAGCTAGATGTTAAAATGAAAGCTAAGAACCTTGTTTCTTTGTACAATGAAATGATAAATTTAATCACAATATTAAGGAATTATTTACATCTACAAGAATATTCTATAAATATTTTTGGTTTATTTCTGTGTGAAGTTGCTTTATTTGTTACCCAAATCAGACTTTCATTGTTTGCTGTTCTGTGTAAGTGTCTAGTGCTAGAGTTTTCTCTTCTTAGTACTATCAGAATTCTCTGTGATCACTCTTGCCTGACTTAAAAAAATGTTATAGCACTTTCCCCTGGGCATTTTAAGTACTTTGTAAATATCTCACAATCCTTTTGATAGCTCTAATTGGAGAACAAACTTTTTGGGGAATCCACTTCTTTCAAATTAATGTTAATAAAGGAGGTGCCATCTTACTGACTCAACGTTCTTTTGGCTACAGTGTAGGGAAAAAAGGAGAGGAATCATGAAAATGATAGAAAAGGCATAAGCAACATGTTAGCATGAAATGAGGAGGAAAGAGCAGAATCAAGGCAAAGAATAAGAAAACACATGGTGGCGGATATTGATAAGGTGAAAGCAAATTAGGCTATGTTTCCTCTTGTTCTGGTGCTGGACTCCTTTGCAGAAAAAGATGGTATGTGATTTGTTTTGATGCATCTTATCCTGTGTCTCATTTACGTCTAGTAGCAGCCCTAAATGTCTTGTGAGAGACTATTGACTCCCATTATACTTACCTCACAAAGGATTTGACACAAGAGATTCTTAACTCATCATAGTTATTTAAAAATGGATCAAAAATTTTTGAATATATTTATAGTTTGTTATTACAAGTTACTCAGTGACTTGATGCATATTCTTTGATTGTTCCTTAGTCTTTCCTGCAGGCTTAGCATCTCTATCATGTTCCACTTATGTAAGTATTATCCAGGTTCTTTCTGTCCTAGGCCCACTGCTTTTCTCCCCTTGTACTCTCTTGATAACTTGGTTAGTTCCCATAGTTTTAATTATCTTCTTTATACAGATGACTCTGAAGTATCTTATATGTAGTGCACGTGTGTGCACGTGTGTGTGTGTACACACACATATAAATGTAGAAATAAGTAGATATTAAAAGACAAATTGTTTTGCATTATTATGCCAACCTATTGGATTAATTTTTCTTAGACTGAATAGGATATTATAATTTCATTAATTCTTATTTCATTGGGGCAGCTAGGTGGCGCAGTGGATAGAGCACCAGCCCTGAATTCAGGAGGACCCGAGTTCAAATCTAGTCTCAGACACTTAACACTTCCTAGCTGTGTGACCCTGGGCAAGTCACTTAACCCCAGCCTCAAAAAAAAAAATTCTTATTTCATTTCTGTGAGTTCCAAAAATATTTGTATCTTTTAACAAATAAGCAGGTACAGCAGATTAATATTCCCTTTTCCAGCATCCATAACTGGTTGTTAGCAAATTAAGGAATGAAATAAAAAGTACTAAGTCATAGTCCAAGCTTTCTTCCCCGAGCCATGCTTCTTAACTAGGAGATCTTTAGAACCAAAGGGAAGAAAGAGATGCTTGTTTGCTTAGATCAAGAGATCTTACTGATTTTTGTATCATGGTTCCCTTTGGCAGTCTGATGAACCTTATGGACCCCTTCTCAGAATAATGTTTTTAAAATAATTTAAGGAATGTTAAATTTCAGATATAAGTTAATGAAAATAAAGATAACTTTTTTTCCCCCTCAAAGATAACAGACTCAATGGTAGGATTACCAAGAGTAATGCTTATAGTTACTAGTCATGAAATTTTGAGGAAACTTTCTTTAGTTTTTATCTTTGGCTGTGTTTTAGTATATATATTTCCCCTGATTTTCTTATTAAATTATAAATTCCTAGACACCTGAGCCTGCCAATTGTTTCATTTTTATCTCCTTAGAGTGCCTAGTTCTCCATATTGTGGTCCTGGTTGACTGGCTGGAAAATGATGAGGTTTTAGAGGAAGTGTTTTCAGAAATATGAATAATGTTTTGGAAGATATTATGAAAATATTAATCCAATTTTTAGAAGAAGATTTAGTGGAATCTTTTAGCTTCCCTAACAATTTTATTGCTTCTTCAGTAAATCTCTGGAAAGATAGAATTGGAGGAAATGATCCAGCAGGAAGACTGAAATAGGGGCATAGTTTGAGTTTGGAAGGTACCACTATAGAAACTGGTCTTAGGACAGGCTGAGGGATAAGTTTATCTGGAGCATTTTATCCATATTCAGTTTCAGTGCTAGTGTTGGATTGGGAGTGGAGTAAGAAGGTTGCAGGAACAGACAGAAGCTTAGAAAAGTTTAGATCCTGCAAAGTGACAATATCTGAACTCCTAGATCTCATATTCTGCTGTTGTCATCTTCTTGTCCTCCTCTTTCTCTACCTCCTCCTCCTCCTCCTCCTCCTCCTCCTCCTCCTCCTCCTCCTCCTCCTCCTCCTCCTCCTCCTCCTCCTCCTCCTCCTCCTCCTCCTCCTCCTCCTCCTCCTCCATCTCCTCTTCCTCCTTCTTCTTCCTAAAGCTGCTACCAGGAAAGGAATAACCAAGTTTTTACAGTGTTAATTGAAACAGCTATGGGTCAATGCCATGGTATTCAACTCTCATTTCACTGGTAGCCAGGATGTTTGTGATCAGATATTGACTTCCTATAGACTTATGACAGCTCAGCTGGGAATTATAGAGAAATGAATGAAAGCCCCAGCTGGGTTTCCAGATTAGGGGATTGGAACAGGGATAGAATGGACAGGATATGATCATTTGAGATACCTGTGGCTAATTCACTGATACTATTATTGCTTATGTTTGTGTTACAATCTTGGGTAAATGCTTTTATGTAGTAATGATACTGAGGCAACATAGTATAGTAGGAGGAATCCTGGATTTGTAGTCAGAGGGATCTGGGTTCTAAGTTTGCCGCTGCCAGTTAGCAGCTTGTGAGACTGAACAATTCATTTAGCAATCTCTTTGGGCCCCAATGTCTCATGTATACCATTAGGTATATTAGACTAGATGAATTCTGAACTCCCTTACTTAACTGTTCCTTGAACAAGACAATCTATCTCCAATTTCTGGACATTTTCATTGGCTTCCCCTGTGCCTAAAAAGGTTTCCATATTCATCTTCTACTCCTGGAATCCCTGCATTCTATTCTCACTAAAAAGAAACCATTCAAATCTAATATAGGACCTACTTGTGAAGTATTACAGCAATAGTCAGAATCACCTGAAATGAAGAAAAGTAGAGGAGGCTGATGGAAGATCTCAAGGAATCTATATTTCTTGGCCTGAAGTCACAGAATCTTGAGGTCATGGTGATGGAATGTTTGCCATGAAGGGCATTTTGACAACTTGGAGAATGCACAACAAGCCTGTGTCCACTACCTCAATTCCTACCCACAAGAGGAAGAGAAGCCCTTGGGAGTTTTGCTTTGTGTGAAAAGGCAGCTTTAGCACTTGGCCGTCAGAGGAGAAGCAAAGGAAGAAGAGATGGGTAGTTTCAGACTGTCTTAGATGGTCCATTTGTTTTTGGATGAAAGCTACCGATAAGGATACTTAGACTGGACTGGTTTTGTGGTAGACCTAGAGCAGATTGTTCTTTAATTGATTTTATTTTAATTTTTTATATAAAAGTAAAAATTGGGAAGTAAAATGATTTTAAGCAGTGAAATCAGTCTCCTCAGTTCATCTTAGCATAAGAATGGCCAGAAACTTAGAGATAGCCTACTCTGGATTATTTACATTTTATCAGATTAAACCTTCCAGGAGAATCCAAACTATATTTACAACCTTTAGAATCCAAACTATATTTACAACCTTTTCAAATCATTTTAGCATATGTAGGCTAAAAAAGAAAACAAATAAATAAAAAAACATAAGAAAGCCAAAGCAAAAGAAGCAGAAAATATATTTATCAGTATATTCACATATCCATTAAAATATCATCTAGCTTCCCTGGCATGTGGGATGGGGTCAGTGCACTAACAGCACCAGGCAGATTGACTTTGATGAAATGTGGCAAAAATTGAAATTTTTTGGTAAAGGGCAGAAGAAAGACTTGGAAGGGGAGGGAGGAAGAGAGAAAAAAGAGATAGAGAAGGAAAGAGAGAGACATACACACACACACACACACACACACACACACACACACAGAATATTTGTGTTCAGTTACAGAAATCATTGATTGATAACATCACCTCATGTTTCCACCATTAAAACAGCATAGTATCACCTGACATGGAGAGAATACATTGAGAAATGAGGCCGTGACAGAACGGCTCCTCTGAAAGCACTAGGGATTGGGGGTCCAGGGGTCACAGCAACATGACAATTAAGCACCTCCCATAGAGTGCAGCTGGAAAAGCAGGGCACAGCTGAGGAAGCACAGCTGCATTCTCTTATAACACTGCTTTTGATGGACTTGTCCATGCCAGATGTCCTCAGAGGTGAATGGAGAAGTAGTTTAATGGAGGGGCTGATTACAGGACCAACTTTGGGATGATGGAGTTTGAGATAGGAGTCATCACAGACCATGAAATCTAACCTGTGACCTTCTAAAACAGTTATTAAGTCCTTTCTACCTAGACTCACTGGATTTTTTATAGCAATGAAAGTGAAAATTAAAAATGGAGAGTGTCATACTATATTGGATGGGGAATCTCAAGTGACAATTGTATTTCAGTAATTTTGTGGAAAAAATATATCCAAAAGATAATGTCGACAATCTGTGCAGAGACTCAGCTATTGGGGTTTGGAAGACAGCCCATTATTTGAGTTACATCAGAGTGAGTTTGAAATTCTCTAAGGAAGCTAATTTTCCCTCCATAAAACAGTTCTCCCACTATTTCAACTCACAGAATTGTAGTAAGAAAAGCACTATGAATCTTTAAGTGCCCATGTAAATATCAAGTTTTATTTTTGTTGAGCAGCATAGGAACCACTAAGAATACCTAAATTCGTGTAATTAACAGTTCAGTTTCAGAAACACTATTTTCACACAACTGATACAACTGGAATGTACTTAGTGCTAAATCTAAGCAATAATGTTTCTGATGTACTGACCAGGTGAACAGTCATCTCTGTTGTGTCAGCATTTAGTTTGTTCAGTCTGTTCTGAGTATTAGCAGAACACTGCATACAGTAAGTATTATGGCATTCTTTAGTAGACTAAGATGTATGATCTATCACATGTGGTCCTATGAGGTTAAAGAAAAAAATGTGCTTCTACAATGTCTTAAAGTATTTGGCTCTTTGAATAACTGGAATTTTGTATGTGTTTCATAGAAAGTGACCCGTTAACCTCTATGAGTAACTGGCCTCTGCTGATCTCAAAATACATTTCTTGTAATCCAGCTACCTTTTTTAATGCTTTATTTCACTAAATTTAATTTATCTGTCTAGTATGTCAGTGAGAAACAAATAATTTGCTTATGTGACATTTCATGTTTTACAAAATGCTTTCTCCATGACAAAACATCTATTCAACATTATATATCTGGCAGTTAACATTTATAATATTTTTGTATTTTTATTTTTTGTTAATTTTTTTCAAAGTCTGACTTCTATACATCCCCACTTTAAGAAAGCAAGAAAACAAAACCCCTATTACAAACATGTATTCAAGCAAAACAAAAATCTGCTTTAGCCGTATCCAAAAAATATCTGATTCCACCCTTTGTGACCATCATCTTTCTATCAGGGGATGATCAGCATATTTCAATATGAGTCCTCTGTAAACATGGTTTCCAACTCTTTCAAAAAGTTGTTTATCTTTGCATTATTATTGTTTCCCTGGTTCTGCTTACTTCACTTTGCTTCAGTTCATATAAGTCTTCCTAGGTTTTTCTGAAAATATCCCCTTCATCATTTCTTATAAAATGGTATTTCATCACATTAAAATATTATGACTTATTCAGCCCTTTCCCAGTTCATGGGTATACCCTCAATTTCTAGTTCTATGTCCCTGCAAAAACAAAAACCAGGATTGCTGCTATAAACTTTTTGTACATATAAGTGATATTGTTTCTTTGATCTCTTTGAAGTATAGATCTAATAGTTGTATTTTTTGTTCAAAGGTTTTTGATAATTTAGGTTCCAAATTGTTCTTTGGAATATCTTCACCCATTTACAGCTCAACTAACAGCATGTTAAGGTACCAGTTTTCTCACAGCCTTATCAGCATTTGTCATTTTTATTTATTCTGAAGGGTAGAAATTAGAAGCTCAGGGTTATTTTAATGTGCATTTCTCAATTTAGCAGTGACTTAGAGCTTTTTGAAATGTCTTTTGATATCTTGTATTTCTTTCTTTGAAAATTGTTAATTCACGTTTTTTGACTATCAATTGAGAAATGGCTCTTAATCTTATATATCTGAATCATTACCTTTTGGCATCTTGAAATGAGACCTTTATCAAAGAAACTTGATGAAAAGATTTTTCCCCTTATTCCTCAGCTTCTTTTGTTATTTTAGCTGCCTTAGTTTTGTTTCTTAAAAAAAAAAAATTAAACCTTATGTAATCTTGTCCATTTTACCTTCTGTGATCCTGGCTTTTATTTGATCATGAATACTGTCTTTATCCATAGATCTGAGAGGTAGTTTCTTTCTTATTCCTCTAATATGTATCTAGGCCATGTACCCATTTGGAGCTTGAGTTGGTACATGATGTGAGATACTGGTCTGTACCTAGTTTCTGACATACTTTTTCATGTTTTCCCTGCAGATTTTTTTCAAACGCTGAGTTGTCATTTCAGTAGCTGTGAATTTTGCCCTTATCAAATAGTAGGCTACTGTGTTTATTGCTCCTGTGTATTATAATTCTAATCTGATGAACCTCATTGTTTCTTACTCAGTATGTATATACACACACCCATGCAAACTAAACAGTAATACAAGAGGGAAACACATTTAAAAGCACTGATATTTAGAGAATTTCAACATTCCATTAGAATGAGAAGAAATCATAATAATAAGTTCCATTAAAGAACTTTATAGTAATCTTAAGAAAACACAAAAATAAGAAAGACTATCAAGGGACATTTGGGAAAAGAGGGAAAAACTGATGAAAGCAGTTTTGTACTTCCACAAATAGACATATTGGAATACATTTGCTCTTGGATGAAGTAGTTGACTTGGAATAGAATATTGGAAAGAAAAAGGAGTTCATCAAAAGGTTCTGGCATGGACTAAATAAAAATTAAAAACCATCAATAATAGAATACAAATCAAAAAATGGAAGACAATCCAAACAAAAAGTTAGTATTTGATAAACTTAGAGAAAATAATTAGATCAAAAAGGAAAAAATGAGAAAGAAAAAACAAGCAAGCAAATAACAACAATAATAAATACTATGTTGTGCTCCACATTCAGTTCCCATAGTCCTCTATTTGAATTCAGATGGCTCTCTCCATCACATAATCTTGTTTCTGTGTACAATGTTTTCTTGCTTCTACTCATTTTGCTTAGCATCAGTTCATGTAAGTCTCTCCAGGCCTCTCTGAAATCATCCTGCGGGTCATTTCTCATAGAATAGTAATATTCCATAACATTCATATACCACAATTTACCCAACTATTCTCCAATTGATGGGCATTCATTCAGTTTCCAGTTTCTAGACACTACAAAAAGAACTGCCACAAACATTTTGGCACATACAGGTCCCTTTCCCTTCTTTAAGCTCTCTTTGGGATATAAGCCCAATAGAAACACTGTTCATTCAAAGGGTATCACAGTTTGATAGATCTTTGGGCATAGTTCTATATTGCTCTCCAGAATGGATTCACAATTCCGACAACAATGGATTAGTATTTCCCACCTCCCTTCCAACATTCATCATTATCTTTTCCTGTCATCTTAGCCAATCTGAGAATTGTGTAGTGGTATCTCAGAGTTGTCTTAATTTGCATTTCTCTGATCAATAATGATTTAGACCAGCTTTTCATATGACTAGAAATAGTTTGTATTTCTTCATCTGAAATGATCTATTCATATCCTTAGAGCATTTATCAACTGGAGAATGGCTTGTATTCTTATAAATTTGTGTCATTTATATATTTTTAAAATGAGATCTTTATTAGAACCCTTGTGTGGAGGGTTCTGTCAGTGTGGGAATTCTGGGTGAGGTATATAGACCCTTCAGCCCAGAGGGAACCTGCTGACAATGTCTGGTTCAGCTCCCCATCTCCGCTAGGGGTTCTGTCTTCCTGAGAAGGAATGACTCAATCTTATATATTTGAATCATTGCCTTTTGGCTTTTTGAAATGAGACCTTTATCAAAGAAACTTGATGAAAAGATTTTTTCCCTTATTTCTCAGCTTCTTTTCTTATTTTAGCTGCCTTGGTTTTTTTTTTTTCTTTTAAAAAAAAATTTAATCTTTTGTAATCTTGTCCATTGTGGGGGCAGTGACAACCTGTGTTGTAATTAAAGCAGAGTGATACCAGGTGGCAAAGAGTCTTCTACACACAATAGCAAGTTGTTTATGTGGTCCCATGTGCAAAGTATATAGTTAGCCATGCTCAGTGTTGCTTTGGTTATACAAGGGTATGAGGATATAAAAGGGGGAGAGAACTTGAAATAAACGGACTCCATCTTTGACCATCCTTGTGGGTCTCCTGCCTCCTTCACTCCTCCACTAAGACCAAGGACTTGGGCTGGTTCCAAGAGACTCCAAAGAGCTGGTCCGGACGATATATTTTGACACTTCAATGTGGGGGCTCTAGAAAGCATACAATAATACCCTTGAATGTAAAATGTTTTCCCGGTTTACTGCTTCCCTACTAAATAAGATTTGTTTTTAAAAAAGCATTAATATTAAAAGCATTTATAGTAACATCTTGTCATTTGATCTTTTCTCAGTGATATAGATGAAATACTGTTATTTAGGGAATCTGTTTTTTTATGTTAAAAAGGAATTTTTATACTTGAAAATAGTTAGAAACCATTGCTGGAAAGTTAGATTTTTATTGAATTATTTGACTTGATTTTCATCACCACCTTGAACCTATTTGCTTTTAATCATCTTTTGGTCTCCCAACTCTTGACCTCTGACAAAGTTAGGATAGGTATGCATTTAAGTGGATTCTCATTTAGTTGATGGCAGACATGTGCTCTGAAAATAACTATGGAGTCTAGGTTATTTTTGTGTATTAGTGTTTTTACAAGTTATTTTCTAGTCATACCAATTGCTTACACATGTATGAATATACATGCCCACTTTCACTTAGCCTATCAGTTAGACTAAGATTAGTAACACTTTTGGATTAGAAGCACATGGTTTAAATACATGATTTTCTCCTTTGTCTTGTGATTTAGTTAAAATATTTATGGTACAAATGGGAAAGATACTTTTTTTGTTTAAAAAGAATACTATGACATTTTTTAATTTTAGTGGGGCTAGAGAATTAAAAAAACAACAACGGATTTATACCCTCTCCCCCCAAAAGCAGCTAGATTCAATGCATCATTTGTTAGTGATTTGGTATATAAAACATTTCCTTTATTAAAATACATTTTGGTTAAAAATTTTGGAACCAATAAAATTCTATCTATATAATCATAGTATTTAGACTTCAAGTTTAAATAAAAACTGTACAGGCATAATGGAATAATGAAAGCAAGAAGACATACACATTACCAAATTATAGTAGAATAGGGATCAAGTTTAAATAAAAGCTGTACAAGCATAATGGAATAATAAAATCAAGAAGACACACACATTAACCAAATTATAGTAGAATAGGGATCGAGACTAAGTTTATGATTTCACTGGTGAGGAAATTCCATATATCAGAACAAGTCTAACAGTATCTTCTGTGATAGTAAAGCCACTTATACTTTACATAGACATATATGTATATGTATATATTTACATATATTATAGTTATAATTGGAAAATAGTTTCTTATTCATGTATTTCTCCAAAATCAGAACAATATTTTTAAAGTTACAATTTAACTGGTATTTATTTTGGGGGGGGGTGTATACATGCATGTTCCTTGTGCAATATTTGTTTATTTTGTGGGATAGTGATAACCAATTTTTCCTTATTTTCTATAGGTTTATCAAATACTAACTTTTTGTTTGTATTATCTTCTGTTTTTTTGCATTTTATTCTATTATTGGTATGTTTTTCTATTTTTATTAAGCCTCTGTCAGACCTTTTTGATGAACTCCTTTTTCTTTCCAATATTCTATTCCAGGTCAGTTACTTCATCCAGGAGCAACTTTTTTCTAGTGTCTCTATTTGTGGAAATACAAGTCTCCTTTCATCAGTTTTTTCCTCTTTTTCCAAATGTCCCTTGATAGTCTTTCTTATTTTTGTGTTTTCTTATGATTTCTATAAAGTTCTTCAATGGGATTTATGATTTCTTCTCATTCTAATGGAATGTTGAAATTCTCTAAATTATTAATGTTTTTAAAATGTTTTCCCCTTGTGTTACTGTTAGCCTTTTGGGAAAAAAGGTCACATGTATAAGTGTGTGTGTGTATATGTATATATACACACACACACACATATATTATACGTTTTGTTATATATTGCTCCTTTAAACACTGTGTGACATGATTAGGTTTTTTTATGTTTTCTGGTTTGAATGTAACTTAATCATTACTGCTGCTGTTCTTGGTTGTTCTGGAATTTTTTTGACCTCTATTGCATTGTCAATTTTAGACCTAAATTGGTCATTTGAGAGGGCTTTAAACTTAAAAGCTCCAGCTTCAGGGACTAATAGACTAAATTCGGTAGTAGCTATGCTGAAGAGGTGGCCATTCTGAATATGTAAGCTACAGTGGGAGTGTCAGCCCAGTTGGGAACCTGTTGTGGCAGAAAGAAAGTTAGACTGGATGGACGGTACCTGGGGTACTGGAGGGGATTGGGCACAGCAGAGCTACAATTAGTATCTGAGAAGTAAGCTTTAAATATGTCACTATATCCAGGGTTTACATTACTGTAAGTTGGTGTTCTCTTACTTTGGAAAGAATGGCTGTATTGTAGACAAGTACATGCCCAATTTGGAGATGAGCCATAGATTCAGGCAGAAATACTCAGAAGTCTGGGCCACGAGGCCATCACTAAAATAGGGTAAAAATTGGCAATTGTTTGTTATAATTCCCTAGTAATAAATATCATTGACTTGTTCTTTCTTGTTTAGTTTCTAAATTTTTCTTTCCTACTCAGGGAAATGAAAAAGACATTTCACAGCAAAAACATGTCAAGAGGGCTCTGTAGTTCCTGAATAGTATAGTCAGGATTTCAAGGATTCAGAAGGAAAAAAAAATCTTACTCCTACTCTACATATCTGCTACTTATACATGACCAGCAGTATGCTACGTTGTGTGTGTGTGTGTGTGTGTGTGTGTGTATATGTTACAGAAATAGTGTAAATTAAAAAAAAATTGTTTTTGTTTACAAGAACTGACTGACTCATTTATTTTTTCCCTTCTTGATTAACCCCTCCCAAACACTCAACTCCAGGTGTGGGTGTAGGTATTTTGAAGCTCATGGCAGAACTGGTACTCCTTTTTGTTTTATACTTTAGTTCCAGGCAGTTATTTTAACCAGTAGCACCCATCCTCTAAGGTCTACATTCAATCTGTTCTCCTTATTGTTAGGTATACTTCCCTACTTCCTCCTTACTCTCATGTTCAGGGGTCAATTGAAAGAAGATCTCTTTTTCTCCGAGAAGTCTTGTTCTACCTTTTATATTTGTATGTGTCCCCATTTTATGCTCTTAACATTTGCTAACTTCTTTTTTGTTAGCTCATCTTTCTTTTCTATATTCTAAATTCCCTTTCTTTTTTTTAAAATTCCTTTTTCTTTATACTGTTGACAGTTATGGTCATATGATGATAAGAGGTATAAAAACAAAGGAATGAGCTACTGAAAAAGCTGGGAGGTTTCTAGAGATTTTTTAGAAATAGGACACGAGTTTAAGATATGACTTTTCTAAGCTGCTAGGGCTAGAAAAATAAATTTATGTATGTTTGTAGGTATGTATATGTGTGTATATATATATGTGTGTATGTATTTATAGTACTTTTTTCAGTCCAATAATTTAACACAAATTTTCTGAAATGAATAATGAGCTCTTTAATGAAAACTAGCTGATTATGTGATTTGGATATTATCTCTTTTTTTCCTTCTCGTTTAGTACTGCCTACTAACAATAGGGTTGAAACTGAAATGGGAGAAGGCCTAGACAGTAAGAATAGTAAATGTTTGGGCCTATATATTATGTGTTGACGTATGTTTTTGTCTATGACTTAGTTTTGAATTTCTGAATTTATATTTAATTTACATTATCTTTGATTCTGTTTTTTTGTTAGTTAAAATAATGGAATATGAACTCAACACTAGCTAACTGTTATAATTTTTGGTGTATTTGAGTACTTGGACCCACTTACAGATGAGAATTTGCTGTGCTTAATCTGTATGTATTCTTGTGTTCTGATCAATAAGCTATTTATATTTTCTTTTCGTATTTGAGATTTTCTGGATGTTATTAAATTTTCTAAGGCAATATTCTAAGGATAGTAAATTTGGAGATTTTAGTATGATACTTTGCAAACTTAGCGTGGGAAATATGAAAAGCCAAAGTACATTTCTATTTTTTAAATAATAGTAATAGAAATCAGTCTCTTAGTAAAGTTGTCATGTCAAAACTACAGAAAACTCATATGTGAATAACATGAAAGAGTGTGTATAATGCCTACTATAATAGCCTTTTACATAGCTGGTGCTAAATAAATGTTTAGTTGATTGAAAGACAGAAAATTGTCATGTTTGGAAATATATTGTGATTAGAAGATTGGTTAAAGTTGTACAAGTGCCATTGATGAAAGTAGTATTTAGGTAACTAATCTGGATAAGGAAAGTATAAATACATAGTTTAAATCATAGAGATTTTTTTTAACATCAATATTTATTTTGTGTAAAAAATAGGTTAAGAAATCAAAATGGAGACAACAATATGAGATTTGAAGACTTAGTAGATGAGTAAGACTACATTGTACAGTGATATATAGGCTTTCAGTAATCCAATTTTAAGTAATAAGTTAACTCTTTCATGTAGTGTAGTTTATTGGCAAGACTGTAGGTAGAAAAGTCGAAACAGCCTGGCTTCTCACTTATACTTACTGGTTTTGTGGTTCTGGACTTGTAAGTTGTTTAACATCTCAATACTCCAGGAAACTAAGTCTGTAAGTTGTGAAATAGTTGTCTATCTACATTGTAAAGAGGGAGTTGGCTTGCCAAGACCGCCTGACATCAATGAAATCATAAGTCTGGACCAAAAAAAATTTCTGTATCCTGTGCTTTCAGACGCTGTTTTAGGCCTGTACTCTCTTAAATTATTTCTACTATTTGTAAAAACAGCTTTCTACTGACCTGTCACAGATTTAGCAGGATTTAACAAGTGAATGAAGGAGGAAAAGAGCAAGTAAAGATTAAATTAAGAAGCTTCCTTGACTTTGCCCCTTTGCCCCTCTCACTTTGCCCCTTTCCAATTATTATTGTCCTCTTCTTTTCCCAACATTGCTAGAAATCTTTATTCCCTATTCAATTATATTTATCTTCTGTTACTATTGTATATTTATTGTATACATCAGTTGGTTGCAAACTCTTTAAGGACAGTAACATTCATTTTCATTTTTATCTTTGTATATTTAAACATGTGCACAGTAAACAATATATAGACTTTTGTATAATTTTTAAAAATTACCTTAGGTTTCAAACTTGGCCTGTGAAAATGGTTGATATTATTAGCAGAAATAATGAAGCTAGAAGCAGAACTGCTGTAGAGTGTGTGTGTGTGTGTGTGGGGGGGGAAGATAAAGAATTAATGTTAAATTGAGACATAGATGTATATAGTAGATCTTTGGAAATGTGGCAGTTTAGGAAGAAAGACCAGGATTAATGATAAAGATCTGGAATCATCTGTATAGACAGGAATATTTGGAATCATAAATGTGTCTGAGGAAAAGAGCTCAGGGAATTACAGAAAGCTGAAGCTCAAATTTGGGAGAAAGTTTATATTCAAAATCTTAGAATTTCAGAAATCGAAGGAATCTTTGACTTTACCTAGTCCAGACCATATTTGATCAATAATCTCATCAACAACATTCCTTGCAAGGGGTCATCTGGCCTTTGTTTAAAGGCCTGTAGGGATAGGGATTCTTTTTTTTTTATTTTTTTTTTAAAGACAGCTCATTGCAATTATGATCTCTCCTTATATCCAGTCAAAATATATATTTTTTTATTTAGGAGGTGGAAAATAGTTAGCAGAAGGCATAATAAAATAGTAGTAGGAGAACCATTGTTCTGATTATGATGGTCAAATGAAAATATGCTTTAGGGATGTCGTGGTAATTGATACGTATGAGAATTCAAAAGAGCTTTAAAATCCCTTGATATCAAAGAAAAACCAAATTATCTTTACTAAATTTACCAGCCAAGAAAACATAATACTTTATTTTCAGAGAGATGTTTAAGAATGAAGACTAAAACAGGAAATTTGGTTAATAAGAATATAGCATTCCTCAAAATTTCTCAATTTGTTCAAGCTTTACTGTGTTTATTCTTTACATAGAAAATTAATAGAAGAGAGAAACTGGACAATGAAATTAAATTGTTTTGATAAATGATGCGTACATAATTAAAGCTAAGAGATAATAGGTAGTCCTGTGATCTTTAAATGGAATTGTGCATTTGCTTTAGAATTATGGCATGAATTTATTCTTTTCAGTTAGCATCCTTGCTTTTGTTTCTTTTGACACATTAAATTGCTGTAATAGTATGTTGCTTATAAGTATCAATGGTAAGATTCAAATGCACTTCTCCTTTCACACATCACCAGCTTGAATTCTGTGTGGGTGATTGTGAGACCTCTATATAACCTCATAGAATCAGCTCCTTTTCAGAAGAGAACACTGAAGTTCAGAGACAGTTAATGACTTGCCCATGTACATGGAATATGACTTCATAATTCTCTGCTTTAGGTAGCTTTTGTAAATTAAATAACCAAATCAGCTGTCAGTGTTCTAATCCAGCTACAGAATTTTGAAAAACAAAATTTTATCTTTTATCTTTTAAAATCATAAGCTTTAAAATTATCTTTCTCCCAAGATATGAATATTTAGTAAAATCAATCAAATTAAACTTAGGATAGAAAACGTGATTAAGCCAATTCTTCCTCACTAATACAGACCTTAAATCAAATTATCTTAATTTTTGGTGTTATTGCTTTAAAATTTAACTCTAGTATCTACCTAAAAGTATGTTCAAATGAAATGAAACACACAAAATACTTTAACAACCAGAAAGTACTATGTAAATGTGGTTATTGATGAATCTTAGGATTCTGTCTCTTTATTTGGGACTTGTTTATTCTAATTTTACAACTCTTTAATTTTCATATAGAGACCTCCTACAAAGAGAGGGTTTATTTTTTTTATTTTTTTGTCTTTTTTCCATCTAAAGTTATATTGTTTAACTCGTAATAAGCTATGAGAAGTAAACTTTTCAATTACTCTCTCTTGTCTTTGCAAATAGTAACCTGACCTTTTTGTGTTTATAGTAAATGTGATTTGAATACTGTAGTGGTATGCTTTATCTGGGAACTGGGAAAAGTAAAAGCCATCAGTTAAATAAAAGATGAGAGATTATAGGTTTGGATTTTTTAATGTAAATCAGCTTTAAAGTGTTACACTTTAAACTGTTATAAACATATAAATATGTTTGTGCCTAAATTATTGATATTTCCTATATTATGTGTGCCTAAATTATTGATATTTCCTATATTATGTGTACCTAAATAATTGTATTTATTTCTTGACCCTATTATGATTAGATTTCAGTTTTCTGAATTTGTGTCATAAGTACTGAAAGTATAAAAAAGCTTCAGTAACTGGATCCTAGATTAATACCAACTTTTAAATCTAGTGTTCTTAATAAAAGCAAACAGATCTTGGCTATTTCGTAATTTTACTATTTTTAACCTGTTTAAAATTTTGTCATCTGTTCTATTTGGATAAGATTAGAGCATTATATGCTGCTGCTGAGGTAGTATCTTCCTTTTAGATTTTCATTATCCTTTCTGTTCATATGTAATTTTAGATATCTTTTGTTTTCAAGTTTAAACTGAAATGAAAAGATAGATTCCAAATGTGTCTTAATAGGAGATCCTGTGTCCCATTGCTATATTTCTGGGGTATTTGCACCTGACAGGAACTGAATGCAGGAAACAAAAGAAACAGGAAAAGAACTGGGCACTTTCGAATTCACAGGATTTTTGCTGAAGGGTGGCTCATAGTAAAATTAGCAGAGGTCAAACCAAAACAATATCTGTGATTTTCTTTTTCCTGTTAAATATCTAAGGGATATGAAAGGTGAAAATACTAAATTTAAAGTTAAAGGTAACGTACTCAACTATTGAGGATAGTACAACAGTGTATGACGTATATGAATGATTAAGTGAGCAATGCTATTTAAGGTGTTTATGTTTCTACAATGAATTAAAAAAATATTACCAACACTTTTTTTCTCTTTCAGTTTATGAAAAAAGGAAGGCAGAATTGGGAGAGGTGAAGAGAGTAGAGATAAAAGCAGAAAATGTCTCACAAATAAGTATCCTATTGAAGGGCAGAGGAAAAGAAGGAGGTATAGTGGAAAGAGCAATGGATTTGGAGTTAGACCACCCAAGTTCAAATACAGCTCTGGACATAAACTCCCCTTATTTCCTGAGTAGTAATCATTTGAACTTCCTTGAGTTCTCAGTTTCCCTATCTGTAAAATGAAGGGATTGGACTAGCTGGTCTCTTAAGTTCTCTTGTAACTAAAACAGTGACCTTCCAGCTACTTGCTGTTCCCCCAAACACACCCTGCACATTCCTGACTTAATGCTTTAGCTTTGACATTCATTTTTTAAGCCAGAAATGGTTATAAAGTTCATCTTCGAGAAGAGAATTCGCCTAAAAGGTCTTTAAACTCTCTCCCACGTAAAAATTCTGAAATTTAAATTACCCTATTAACTGCATATCTATCATATTTTAGTAATTTTTCCAAAGCAAGATAATCCAATGTTGCTATAAATACAAGCAAACAATAATGGAGTGGTTTCTTAACTCAAATTTGATTTTAATCTCTCAAGTGTGGAAAAACCCCAGAAATCTTGGAACATAGAAACCTTTGTAAGGGTGGAAAAAATGTCAATGAATCTTTGTTTGGACCAAATTCAATTCAGATGAGACCAAGATGATGTCAGCAATCAAAGAGGAATGATTTTGAGGAAGTGATTAGAGGTCTGCAACATTGATGACTGTGAAACAGCCTTTTGTGATGAGCAGCATGGAAACTTGTGATGGGAAGTGGGTCCAGATAGTAAATGTCCACTGGTGCAGCAGATAGAGGATTGGGTTTGCAGTCAGAAATCTGGCATCAGAGTTTTTATCAGCTATGTGACCCTGGACAAGTCATTTAAATCTAGTTTACCTTAGTTTTTTCAACTATACAATAGGGATAGTAATGGCACATATGTCCTGTGAGATTTGTAAACGTTCTTAGCATAATAAAGTGCTTATTACCCTCCATAACTGTAGGAAAGATGGCAGCAGTTCCAAGGAAATAACAGTTTTGAATTTGCCTAGAAACATGGCTTCCAGTTGTTTTTTAAGGTTTGTTCTTCACAGCATCCACTTTTCACCTATGTCACTTATATGAAGACAGTGGTATGGTGGCAAGAGGAATATCCCTAAAGTCAGCTACTTTTGTGACCTTGAGCAAATCATCTGACTTCCCTGCCCCTCCCTTTCCTCATCTACAAAATTAAAAGTTTGTTCTAGATGGCCTCTGAGGCTCTTTAGCTTCATGTTTGATGATCCTTTGACTCCTATTCTATCCTTATTTCACTCAGTTTCCAAAAATTCCCTAAAGGCAGAATTGAAGCACAAACCACAAGTATTTCAGTTCACTCGGAGCCTTGAGAGGTGAGATTTATTAACATCATTCCTCAAGTGTCATCTGAAGTGTGTGTGTTTTATGTAACCATAAATCAGATAAAGTGACAGCAAAATGGATTCAAGCTTCCATGTTTCTGAATTACCAACTGGATGTATGCTTTCCAGCCTTCCCTTCCTAACGTTTGGACATTGTCACTTAAAGTCACTTAAAGTCTCAAGCTGGAGTCCTCGAACTTCACATAGATACATACATGTATGCACACATACATAGATTGCCCCATGACCTGCATTAACCTATTAACTGCATGTTTATCATATTTTAGTAATTTTTCCAAAGCAAGATAATCTATTTCCACATAATCCACATGTTGCTTTTCAGAACATACATGTAGATATATGCATATATGTATGCTTATACATATACCACATGCATACATATACATAACTATTTTAATATGATTGTTTTCCTTTGTAATCCTATGTATTTTATTTAATTAATTTAAAAATATTATTCTGAGAAGGGATTCACAAACTGCCAAAAGTAGATCTGTGATACAGAACAGGTAAAGAACCTCTGGTTCTTTAAGTGAAAAGATTTTTCTTTTGAGTGGTCTAAACCAGTTTCCCTTCTCTGTTCTCATGAAGTTAGGATACTCCATTTTAATGTATGATCCATCAGTATAAATATAATTCCATATGGTCATTGGGGGTGAGAGGCTGTCATTGACCAATGAGCTTTGTGCACTTAATGGATAAAATTCTGAAAGTTAAAAATCTGAAGTTGAAAACAAAAAGTCCTCTTTCTCTGTCTTGCCCCACCTGAATGGTTTTCTGCCCTGCCTGTTTTCTTATTCTTGCATAACTCTTAAGTTAAACTGAAAAAAAAAAAATCCAAATCCAACCCTGTTCTTCTGTTTTGAGGAAATGTTTTTTTGAGAGGCTGTTTGAAGAAACAGTGAACTAAGGAGCCAGAGCTTCCGTTAAAAGGTTTTCTTTTTCAAAGAGTACTGCAGGAAGATCTCAGAGGTCAGGTTCCACAAAAATATTCTAGGACAAATGTATTTGCTTCTAAGGCCATAGAGAACATGTTATTCAACATATTAAGGGTAAAGTAATGTCCTCGTGCAGATGGGTTAACTTGGGTAATATTTTTGAAAAAATATTTTAGGGAGATGATTTAATATTATATGGCAAACCAGAATAAAAAAAAGAATCCGCTAAAAAAACCAAAACCAAAACAAAACTAATGCACGATTCATCTGTACAATCCATGTTCTTCATACCTTGATTACATGGTGGGTTTTTTTTTTAAAAAAAGCATTTAATATACCAATCAGGTACAGTCTGAATCACTTCAGAACACTAGATGATATGGCAATAAGTATGTGGACTGGTAAAATGATAGAAGGGGACATTCAACTCTTAAATTACATGAAATTCTAGCAAAACAACAAAAACTGAGCTAAATTTAAATGTCTAAATGCCAACATGCCAGATTTATAAAAATTCCTTTTGTCAGAAAGACTTTCGATGACTTCACTAATTCTCTTTTCAGAAGAAATTCTTTTTTTTTTTTTTTTTTCTTTTCCTGAAGTCTGTGTTGGTAGTTTGAGACTGATGACATTTTGCCTCTGCTCAAACAGAAGAACCCTGGCAAAAGTTCTGTGTTGATTATTGTCTACTTGGCAGACCTTTTAATACGTGAACATAAACATTTTTGTTCTACTAATGCTCTTATGGCTTGGCTATGTAGCTTCCTGTCTTTCAGAATATTTCTCTGGTTTGTTTTTTGACATGCACCTTCCAGACACCTGCATTTGAAAATCTAAAAATTTTCAGGTGTTTTTAAGTAGTTTTTCCAGTGTTCTGGACTCTTTTGTTGCCAAGAATAGCAAAGAGATGTGGGTAGGACTGAGTAGCCATATGCTTTAGCACTTCAAAGGAAGATGTTTATTTTTGTTCATTTTTGTTTGCCTTTCCTTGGGTCAGGGTCATTAGATGAAGAAAAGATGTGCGGTAATGTTATTTTGAGCTGACTACTTGGCTTAAGCTATCAAACAGGGCCCTGTGTACTTTTCTCATGTTGATTAGTTATGGCTGAAGTACAGGTCTGACTTATAATTCTTCCAGCAGTTTAAAGAGGTTACTTTTGTTCTGAGTGTTTGGATTTGTTATGATGACATTCTGATTTCCCTTGTAGTGTTGCCTAATTATGATAGGCAAAACCAGCTTTGTGCCTCAGTACCTTCCTGGAACAACTATTGTAAATTGTATTTTCCCATAGAAACCATATTACATTTTTCATCAAGAACTCAGAAGAAAATAAATCACTGATATAGCAAAACAATATAATGTCACACCCATGATTTAAAAACTATATACTTCTTTATCCATTTATTACATCATAAAATTATGATTCTTGCATGTTATTTGTGAGTACTAGAGAAGCTAAATGATTAGTTACACAGGTAATCATTGTCAGCTATATATAACACATATAGTCATATGACACTGAAATTCATATAGGTTATCCTCAATTGTACCAATATTTTCCCATAACAAGCCTTAAGCATGTTAGGCATTTTTGTAGAATCTTAGAATATTTTGTTATAGTTACAGAGTTTAGATGGGCTCTGGAGCAGGATGATTTTAATGATCTATCTCTTAAGATGCCTATGAAAATTTTAAGCAACTTCTTCAAATTGGGCTCCCAAAGTTATTTTAAAATAATAGATCATGGGATTTTAGAATTGCAAGGAACTTTAGAGATTATCTCATCTATCTATTCTCCATCCCTTCCCCTCCCCATTTTATAGATAAGGAAGCCACGGTTCCATGATTGAAAGAGAAAACATGGTATAATAGAGTGATCTATGAATGAAAAATCTGGCATGTAACTGGATGTGTTTTGGTCCCCTCCCTCTGAGGAGTCTGAAGTCCATAAACGTGATATGCTTAATTCACATCTTGATCACAATTAGCATTTAGATAATTAATGCAACTGTAATGCAATAAATTGAAAATTAATTGCAATGCACTTTATGGATATTATTTTATCCTTATAACCATTTTCATTATTATTATACCCATTATATAGATTAGGAAGCTGAGATATATAGGGGTGATGTAACTTGCCCAGAATGACCCAGCACTAATGTCTGAGGTCTTTTATCTCACTCCCAAGTCCAGAATTCTATCCATGGTACCATTTAGCTACTTATTTTGTATTTATTGCTTATTACTAATCATTGTAGAAACTAAGAAAGTGATGAAGAGGCCACATGTTCTCCTGGAATCTGAGTAAAATTTTTGTATTCCACTTACATAATTGTATATATCTTGGTCATCTTTTGAAAAAATTACCAGAGGACTGAAGGATACTTCGTATCTGTGGATATAGGTTCAGCCACATGAAACTTCACTGTTCAGTGTATTTTGGATTTTTGAATTCCCTCTTCTGTATGTTACACTGAAGAATTAAGCTCTCACAGGTACCCATTGCCACTGACTTGGAACAAATCAGATGATCCCCTTTGCCTGAGTTTTCAGTAATATAAAGGCTAGCTTTAAGGTGTGCAAAGCTCTTTGTGTAATTTGATTTTTTCCAAATGAACAATCCTAGAAGCAGAAGTTATTATTATACTCATTTTCAGATGGGGAGACTGAGGTAGGAGACTTCTCCAGGCTCACAGCTAGTCAGTGTATGGGGCTGGATTTGAATTCATATCTTGTCTACAGGTTCAGAGTTGTATCCGTTGTGTCACCTCATTGCCTAGGAAATGGAATTCGGTTCAAATATTTTAGGAGTGTAGTTCTTTAAAAATGCATAGTTCAGCTAAACCTAGCACTTAAAGAATTTTAAATTACCTAGTTGAAATATTATACATAATCATATGACCTAGAACACTAGCCACAGTTTTCAGCCCATATTTTAAACAAGGAGATAATTGATTGCACATTATCAAACCAGCCAAATATGAATTTTGTCAATTCCAAAGCTTTGATTGAGGAAGTAAAAAAACAAGGTTCTAGGGCACATCTGAGACCAATTGAAGTGTTATGAACAGAAATTTAGATTGATGAGAAAAATATTCAGGAAAATGGCAGACTTTGACATCTTAGGATTGCTTCCCTAAGAAATTTGTCCAGAAATGAGGCAATTTCAAGAAATAACCCAATGGCAAAAAGAGACTTTGGATCTCTCTCAGCACAGAACACAATAAATATAAAGAGTGGTTTTAGGAGGTCTTTTCCAAATCTGACTCCTCTAATTTTTTTTTAAGAAAAGTCAAATTGATGTCAAGACCCACATGCCTGGAATTATCCACACACTAAACGCTCTCATAGAGCCTCTAAGAACATTCTGTGTACTTTTTGAGACCAAGAACTCTTTTTTTGTATAATCCTTTTATTTCCTTCAGCTCTCAGCATATGGCTTTTCATACATCAGGCATTTATTAAAAATTGGAAAGTTCACCTGGTTTTATACCCAAATGCTACTGATTTTTAACAATATATATTCCCCAAACCTATAAGTTTTAACTGTGACCATTTTTTCAATAACTGTTTTCAAATGTTGTTTGTAACAGGACAAGATGAACTGTGCTCTTTTGGTGTATGTACTAAAATCTTAGGGACCCACAGTTTAGAGCAGTAGGCAAGTGTACTGTTGCTACATAACCTGTAAATGTTTTCATTAGGCATTCTTCACTAGCATTTCTAAATATCCTGCTAAACAGCAAGCTGGACATCTTTTTATGAAATAAATTTCTCTGAGTAAACTTTGTCATAATTTGAATTTGTGGCTTTTTTTTGTATTTTAATACTTAATGTTCTATGGGAAAATAAAATTAGGATTTTCATTAATTACTTTGGAAGGGATCATATTTGTGTGATAGAAATGAAAAAAGAAGAAGAAGCCTGGAATTGACAGTCCCAGGCACTTTTATTGTTATCTTGTGCCACATTCTCTAATGGTTACACAGTGATTAATTAAGTAGCTCCAGATAGTTGGGTTTTATTCCTTAAAAAAACCCTAAAATTTTGTAATTGCAACTATAGAACCTTTCCTAAAATATATCATATTCAGAGTCATGAAGACTTAATTGCAAAGAGAAGCTATGATTAGAGCTGTGGAAGATTATTATTATGGAAGCTTTACATAAGATAAAAAAAATACTCATACATTTAAGCAATCAATGTTGTCAATAGCTTGTATTCTCCTTACACAATTAGAAAATACAACCCCACCATCATGTAGTAGATTTTCTTCAAGGGTTGCTGGGGTTGAAAATTGATCACTCTGAAGACAGCCTTGTGTTTAGCCTTTCCATACTTTTACTAGGTCACATCCACACCACAGTAAAACATTGGGATAGGACGCTAGTGCAGGTTAATAATCATTATTTTTTAAATTATTATATCTTTTTATTTACCAAGCATATACATGGTAATTTTTCCAACATTGACTCTTGCAAAACCGTCTGTTCCAACTTTTCCCCTCCTTCCCCCCACTCTCTCCCCTAGATGGCAGGTAGTCCAATACATGTTAAAATATATGTTAAATCCAATATATGTATACATATCCATACATTTATCTTGCTGTGCAAGAAAAATCGGATCTAGAAAGAAAAAAAAAACTGAGGAGGAAAACAAAAATGCAAGCAAACAACAACAGAAAGAGTGAGAATGCTAAGTTGTGATCCACACTCAGTTCTCATAGTCCTTTCTCTGGGTGTAGATGATTCTCTTCATTATTGAATAGTTGAAACAAACAGGTTTGAATCAACTCATTGTTGAAGAGAGCCACGTCCATCAGAATTGATCATTGTATATTCTTGTTGTTGCAGTGTATAATGATCTCCTGGTTCTGATGTCAATAATCATTATACTTAAAAATAAGAATTCACATTTGACAGATGAGGAGAAAAACTGAAGGCAGGAAAATTATTCTGGTTGTTTGCAAGAAAAGTACAGTGGAAAGGATTCTGGATTCTTGAATCCAGGCTGAATAAGACTTGAGCTTGAATCCTGGCTCTACTTAATTATCTTTGTGACCTTGAGCAGGCCACTTTATTTCTCTGGGCCTTTCTTTTTCAGATATAGAATAAAGATTTGTACTAAATTGTCTTTTTTAATTCTCTTCAGTTTATCAAGAATATATTTTTTTGGTCTTTGTACATATAGTTGCGTCCCATATAGTTGCCTCCCCTGTGTGATTGTGAGCTCCTTGAGAGGAGGTATTGTCTTTTGCCTTCTTTTGTATCTTTAGTGCTTAGCGCAGTGCCTGGCACATAATAGACATTTAATAAATTTTGTTGACTAATTCTAAAGTTCCTTCTAGCATAAAGTCCATGTTCTAGTGACAAGTAATGAAGAGCTGAACATGGATGGTAGCAATGGGTAGAAAAAGTAGCAGAAGGAGGAACTATTGAGGAGGTAGAAACAGTAGAGTTTACTAATAACTCTCTGATTATGGGGAAAAAAGAAAAAGCAGTTGGAGACAAATGTGACTTCATAGGTTTCAAGTCTAGATAAAGGGACTGGGTAGAGAGGAGAAAGATGGCACCATTGAAAGAACTAGAATAAGGAGATGTAGATTTGGTGAAAAAATGAGTTCAGGCTTGCATAAGTTGTATTTGATATGCTGGCAGAACATTGAGATGGAGATGCCCAAATTACAATTGGAAATGATGTTCTTCTGTAGTTTGGTGGAGAGGATAAGGTAGGATTATAGATGTGGGATTCATTCATGTCATAAGCATATGTTTAAGGAATGCAGTTTTAATATATACTTAAATATTTAAAATATAAACTATTTAATTTATATATAATTTATGTGATCACAACAATCAATACATATTCTATACTATAAGTATTTAATGTGCATTACTAATTATTAATTTGTATTACTAAAATAACAATGTTAATAATATTAACATTAAAATAATATTAATACATAAATGTATTTAACTTTTAAAAATATTTTTAAATGTTAAAGCTATATAACAGATGCCTGTGACATCAATGACTGCCATATCTATATCTTATATTATTATATTATGTATATTAATGCTAAATGTAATAATATAAAGAAACACTTTTATGTGATATGTTCATATATATATACATATATATGTATGTGTATATATATATACACACACACAAACAAATATAGCCCCTAAATTATAGAGGGAAATGATGTGATTTAGTGGTAATACCATTAAATTTGGAACCAGTAGACTTGGATTTGAGTCCCTACCATTCCTTCTATGATCTTATAGGGTAAATCCTTTTTTCATCTGAATCTCATTTTCTTTTAGAGTTTGGATCACATTATAAGGCCTTTCTAAACTATGATTCTATAAAATAAATTTCCTGCCCCCCCATATATTCCAGGCCCCAGGGCTAGTGCTATTTCTAGTGACACATTTGCCGTTTTTAGATGTCAGTGTTTCCCTCCATCAATGTCATCTGTCAAGAGTTTAAGCATTTGTTTCCTAAGAACGTCCTAAAATATAAGAAAAGAAATAAATGTGTCCAAGAACAATATGTACCTTGATCATTCATTCATTCATTCATTCATCAAAAATTGAGGGGGAAATAAAATACTATTTAAAAAAAAAAAAGGATGTATATTATGAAAATGGAAAAGCATGGAACAATCTATATGAACTGTGGAAGAGTTAAATAAGCATAACCAAGAAAACATGTTGTAACAACATAAATGAGAAGAACTACACATCAAAAAATGAAAAGTAAATGTAACAATCATAAAGATAAGAGTAAGACTTGAAAGAAGAGATAAGAGAAGACATATTCAAATCACTCTTTCATGGTGGTGGGAAGTATACAAGGTGTTATAATTACTCATATTTTCACACTTTTTCAATGTACTGATTACTTCTGCTGATTTTTTTCCTCTCTAGAAATATTCTTTATGGGATCAGTTTCTAGTGTGAGGATGGAGGAGGGATACTGAGGATAACTATCATGATGTAAGAATTAAAAACTTACTTTGAAAAAATGAAAAAATGCAGATTTTGTTGTTGCTAGACCTGGAATTTAATTAGTGAAAGTAACTTTTAGTGAGAAAACTGCCTCCATCAAAGTAGAATAGTCTAAAACCTGTTATTTTATTTTATTATAGTTATAATTTTTAAAATTAATTTTATAATTATAATTTTTTCATAGTACATATGCATAAGTAATTTTTTTATAACATTATCCCTTGTATTCATTTTTCCAAATTTTCCCCTCCCTCCCTCTATTCCCTCCCCTAGATAACAGGCAATCCCATACATATTTAATGTATTACAATATAACCTAGATACAATATATGTGTGTAAATCCAATTTTCTTGTTGCACATTAAGTAGATAATGAATTATCTACATTTGTCCATCCAACATAATTTGGTTTTACACACAAATATCCGGAATTTGTTAAGTATTAGATTCCGAAGATATAAGTAACCTGGGTAGATAGACAGTAGTGCTAACAATTTTCATTCACTTCCCAGTGTTCCTTCTCTGGGTGTAGTTATTTCTGTCCATCATTGATCAACTGGAAGTGAGTTGGATCTTCTTTATGTTGAAGATATCCACTTCCATCAGAATACATCTTCATACAACATTGAAGTGTACAGCGATCTTCTGGTTCTATTCATTTCACTCAGCATCAGTTGATGTAAGTCTCTCCAGGCCTCTCTGTATTCCTCCTGTTGGTCATTTCTTACCGAGCAATAATATTCCATAACCTTCATATACCATAATTTATCCAACCATTCTCCAATTGATGGACATCCATTCATTTTCCAGTTTCTAGCCACTACAAAAAGGGCTACCACAAACATTTTGGCACATACAGGTCCCTTTCCACTCTTTAGTATTTCTTTGGGATATACCCCCCAGTAGTAACACGGCTATCTAAAAGGGTATGCACAGTTTGATAACTTTTTGGGCATAGTTCCAAATTGCTCTCCAGAATGTTGGATTCTTTCACAACTCCACCAACAATGCATCAGTGTCCCAGTTTTCCCACAGCCCCTCCAACATTCATCATTTTTTCCTGTCATCTTAGCCAATCTGACAGGTGTGTAGTGGTATCTCAGAGTTGTCTTAATTTGCATTTCTCTGATCAATAGTGATTTGGAACACTCTTTCATATGAGTGGATGTAATTTCAATATCATCATCTGAGAATTGTCTGTGCAACCTGTTATTTTAAAGAGTTGTTTAGTGGCCCTGATAGTTTAATTTGCTTGCCCAGAGCCTCTTGGCAAGCAGGTGTCAGCTTTATAACTTGAATCTATGACTTCCTGATTGATTATACTAGTTGAACAGTTTGGACAGTTTGGTTAGAATGCAAAGTGTGTAAAACAGAATAATGCATAGTAGGCCTGGAAAGATAGGTTGGATAGGTTGTTAAGAATGTCAAAAATAAGTCATTCAGTTACTAAACATTTATTAAGCACCTGTCATCTGTCAGCACTCTGCTAACTCAGGCCTCAGTCCCAATTCTCAAGGAACTTTCAGTCTAATGGGGGAGGATGACAAAGGAGGGATGGTGGCTGTGTGAGTGGAATGATGGTGATAGATGAGATATGCTGTGAAGGTAAAATCAGTGAGACTTGGCAACTGACTGAATAGGAAGAGTAAGGGAAAAGAAAGAATCAAAGAGTACTCTGAGATTGTGAACCTGGATATTTGGAAGAATATTGGAATCTTCAACAGAAACAGGAAGTTGGAAAGAGAGGATGGTTCTAAGAAAATTTCATGAGTTCTATTTTGGACTCAAGTTGGGATGCTCGTGAGACAGCTAGCTAGAAATGTCCAATAGAGTCAGTGATGTGGGACTGAATTCCAGGAGGGAAACTGGATGTTGGGACTGGTGGAGGGAGAATAGGGGAGAGAATTAAGAGAGAAGGAGAGAAGTATTTCAGTGGAAGAGGTTAAATTGCTATAGCTATAACTTGTTTTAATCATTATTTGAAGTTAATAATTCAAATTGAACAAATATTTATTAAGCACTTTCTATGTAAACAGTGGTATGATAGTACATGAGAGATTTATGCAGTGTTTTATACTGGTGGTCACATTTTCCACCCACAGTTCCCTAAGTTATTTAGAGAAACTTGGATATGGATTTATTTCCATTCAGTAGCAAGAATACAGTAAAGAAAAGAATCATAAGGGGAAAAAATAGAATCATAGTTGGACATTGGAAGGCACTGCATAGTCCACTTCATGCCTGACCAAGAATCTTTTTTAAAAACTTGTTCTACAAGAGGTCATCCAGCATGTGATAAAAAGACTTAAACTCAGAGGGAATCCTCTGGTTCTCAAGATAGCTTATACACCTTTGATTAGCTAGATATATTAGGAAATTTTCTTTACATAAGTCCTGAATCAGCTTCTATACCTTTTCTTTCCATTCCCATTTCTATCTTATATGGTCAAGCAAAGAGAGAAAGCTCCTCAATAAATCTGATCTTCTCATTATTACTCTTCTTAATGATGTTCTAAACTTATGATATTATCTTTTCCTTGATATGTTTTTATTCTCAAGGAAAATTGTGTTATTTTAAGTAACATTTTCAAAACAGTCATTTTTTTCCCAACTGCAACAAAACTACCAGTTTGTAATCTTATTAAAATGTAAATGACTCTCTAAGGAATGTTTGGAAACTCCGTACAGATACAAACAAATAAGGATTTTTAGGAGTACCTCCTGTTTTTTTCATCAGTCTGGAAAATTTGATGCCATTAAATAAAAAGAAATATATTATTAAAAGTGACAAGATAATTTGTGATCCAAAGTTATCAATATAAACAAATATTGTTCCATACTGTGCCATCTTTTCATTTAAGTTGATCTTATCTTACACATGAGTTTCACATAAAATTTTACATTTATGATACATGATTTTATGGAAATTACTATGAGAAGAAGGAGGTAAGTTTGTGTATATCATCTCCATTTACATGTATGCTTATTTTATTTTTTAAAAAATTCTGTTTTGTGGTAGGGTTGCTTAATTATAAGTGTCTTTTAAAAGATTGATTGGAAACCCTTTCTCTTTATGCTATTTTGAGTCTTCAACAATAAGAAGAAAATTTTTGCATTTCCAGGATGTGTGTATTTTGGTGATTTGGTTTTTAATAATAAAATAAATAATTCCTTATACTTGCTATAAAGGCTTTCCAGAAAAATCAAATCTTTACAACCATTTAAGGATCTCTATTTGGAAGCTAACTACCTAATTTAAAGTATAGCAATTTACTGATCCAAGAAACCAGTATAAAAGCCACAGTGAAAATAAATACTTTCAAAAAATAGTGATTAAGTAATTTTGAGGTGTCTCTGCGTTATGAGTGAATTTTCATTCATTGTGTAGATGGATGTGAATTTTGTGGAAGATATGAATGGAGACTTGGCTTAGAAAGGCCTGGGCTGTGAAAATTCTGTTGGTTGATTTTGGGATGATTTTGGATGTTTGATAATCCAAAATGGAAAATAAGTAAAGTTTGGCACTAAACACAAAGCTGATGGGTTAAGTAGAATTAGCTGAAACTTGCAAACAGGTGAAAGGGAAAATACTGTTTTGTGGAAAAAAAGAGAATTGATACATGAGGAATTCTATGCCCATTTTAACACTGTATACTTTTTATTTCTAAAGATTCTACATTGTCAAGAAATTTGACAAGAAATTAATCTTTGAGTATCATGAATGAATGAGACTACATTGTTTGATGGCTTTGTGATATCATTGATGTGTATATTTCCTCCACTTGTTATCATATGGTACAAGTTTTATGTACGATTTCCATAAATTCTCCATAGAGGATCTGTCAGCAGTGCTAGTAACATTTTTCTTAGTAACCTTTTTCTGATTCTTCTGATATTATGCGATGTCTCATTTTTATCCCCTTTGGAAATGTCCTTGATCTTGTCTTTTACTTTAATTCTTATGGACAAATGACTATTGATAAGGGGTAGTTAAGGTAGCACACTGGAATGAAGAAAACTCATTTTCCTGAGTGCAAATTTGGCTTACTGGCTGTGTGACCCAGTCACTTAACCCTGTTTGCCTCAGTTTCCCTATCTGCAAAATGAGCTGGAGAAAAAAGTAGCAAACTAATCCAGTATTTTTGCTAAGAAAATGGGTTCATGAAAAATCACACATGACTGAAACAAATGAGCAACAACAACAAAAGCTCTATGTATTGGTCTACTGTGTTTTTCTACTGTCCTTTAAGTTATTTCAGAGGATCATATTTAGCTGGAAGGGACCTTAGAAGTCCTCTTGTCCAGTCTTTCACTTCACCGATGAGGAAACTGAGACTCAGAATGTTAAGTGTCTTATAATTTGGGGTTTTTTGGTAGATTTTTAAAAATCTGAATAAATCTGATAGACTTAAGTACTTGATTGACTCAAACATTTGATTCTTACATACACATGTACACATATCTAATAGAGATCTGGAAATTCTCAGGCTGTGATACCTTATTGTGGGGAAGTGTGACAAAGGTCAATAGCCATCCTAATTATTCTTGTTTGCATAGAACAGAATGATGGGAGGAAGTTAAAATCTTTTCCTTAGTACAAGTGCTGTTGAGTTTCTTTTCTATTAGAAGAAATAAATCCCACGAAGATTATCTCAGTGAGTTGGTATGATAGGATCTAAGAACTGAAATAGATTTCTGCTATAAATTAGATGATAATTGAACTGAAAAACTTAGGGGAGACAATATGGGAGAAAGTATATGAGTTTATTTCTGCATTCAGCAGAGTTTTGAAGAAAATAAGCAGTTAATAATAAGAGGTTTAAAGGGCAAACCTGATCTCAGCCTCACCTCTTTATTCTCTAGAACAGCTTACTGAGAGAGCAGATATGGAAAGCTTCCAGGAGCTTTGTGGCTATTAGCTGAAAATGTGGGTTGAAGTATTGCTTTTGCTATAGGGAGGAAGGCTTTTTTTTTAATCACAGCACCTTTGATAGATAGAAAACATAGTTACAGGTAGCCCTAGAGGTAGCAGCTTAGTAAAGTACTATTGCTGAGACACAGAAGGAGAAAAGAGCAGGTTGGACTATCTCCTCACCTCTGAAGGGTTAACCATAGTTAACCAGAATATTCCCCAGTCAAAGGTGGAGGTAGATGAAAGACCTGGCCAATAGATCACCTAGAGCAGAGACTTGATATCTGGCAAGAAACAACAGTTGGCAGGGATGAAATCTGGCAGAGTGCTGCACAATTTCAATTGAATTTGGTCCATTTTTATCCGGCAATTTATGTGTACAAGCAGAGTATATATGAAGTAATTTCAAGTTGTGAGGAAAACACTAATAATTGCAGAGATCAAGAAGGGTTTTATGTAAGAGGAGATGCCTGAAGGGATGCCTAAGGCTCAAAAAACCATATCTGATGCTGGGGACATCCTCATCAGTACAAAGGATCCTTTTCTTTCTTTAGCTTATTTTCCCTATCCGAAGTTTAATATAGGAAAATATCCAACTATAATTTAGATACAGTTTGTATCTAGATTTCAAGTGTGCTTAATGGTACTCTGCTCTTGAACTATACTCAAGGTGGCAAGTATGTATGGGGTAGAAGACAGCTTTTGTTTCCCCCATCAAAACTCCAAAAAAACGAAAAGGTCTCAGAAGAGCTCATTAACTGATGTAGAAGATGCATAAAACCCATTGATAATAGCTCATTAGCTCCCCTGATAGAGTAACTGAACTTGACTTCACCATCAGGGCAGTTTTGAGATTCTATGTAACTCTAGCTTTCTTACAGGGTCCCACACAATTATCACCCCACCCTTTTCCCACAAAACAAAACAAAAAAACCCCCAAACACTTGTGTTTCCTGTAATTTAGATTTTCTTTGGAAACCAAACATTCTGGAGCTGCTGGGTAGGCATCCTCTTTTACCACTTGCACTAACGTCTTCTAACATTCTCTCTAATAGTGGGGAAAGGGATAGCAAAGTCTCCATCTCTTGCAAATCTCCCCCTCCACTTCCTACCTCATGCTGTGACTTTTTACTCTACCCACATAAGATACCTTATGGTAATAAACTTTCTACAAGAGTCATTGTTGCTCTAGAGGTCCCCCTTTTCCCCTATAAATCCAATCTTTGAATCCCAGCACTTGAGGATTCTCTCTCAAGGCAATTCTTAAGATACTGATGCTTTCAAGGAATTTTCCATCTCGAGCTAGAAGGCTATATTCTGGGATCAAGCATGCCCAGTAAATTGGAATTTCTCCTCCTGTATATAGAAAGTAAGGGTACAGGATCATAGCTCTTGATCTACGCTCATGGGCCAACTGGGCATGTGCAATCTATTTATATTATGTACTTTGGTTGTATGTCTATTATTGTGCCAGCTGCTGCTGTCTCTTGGGCTGATAACAGCAGTAGAAGACTAGCATTTTGTGATGTCAGTGGTATATTCTACCATATATGTGTTCTTTTCACATGTTATCCATATACCATCTTTATATACAAGTACCTGGTCTGTGCGTCTGTCCCTCACGAATGTTCTATGCATAATTCTTATACAGATCCATTCTTGTGTGCATGTATATATTCACATATATACATATATATAGGGAGAAAAAAATTTAAGGTTTATGAGAGAAATGCTCTACTGTTATTTTATTATTAACAGTACTATTTAATTGCATATTGTTGTATGAACTAAGTCCTGCAGCTGACTAGTGAAGGCATTTGAGCTCCTGGGAGTCTGAAGAATGTTCTAACCTCTAAAGGATTTAGAATTTAAGGTAACTAACAGAGGGATCGGAATGAAGGGGCCCATAAAAACTTCCTTCCCATCCTCCAAAATACATATGTTTTCATGTTGATGGGTTAACTCAGTAATTTGAATATCCAGTTGCATATCATAGTCTATACTAAAAATATGTTTTTTTCATTTTAGTTCTTTAATATAGGAAGTCAGAGCAAATAATTTTGATGTGTATTTTTCTGAGCAGATTGTACAGTGTTCTAGGAGTTAATGTAGCATCCCCTGTAAATCTAGAGAACCTTATATTTAATAGAGAATCCTTCTTTCATTTGGATTTTTTCAAATACCAGTGAATATATTAGATGAATATTATATACTACTTTGTTCTAAACTTCACTTGATATCTCTACTCAGGATGTTAGAACAAAGTTATTTCTGTGTAACACTGAAATTATGTAATTTTAAGTACATATGCATGGGAGCAGACTTCAAAAGTTCATTTTATGCTGCCTAGTTCAATGCTTCTTAAAAATCAATTTGTTGTCATTTGTTTATTGCCTGATTCTTTGTACCCCTTGAGATTTTCTTGGCAGAGGTATTGAAGTGGTTTTTCATTTCCTTCTCAAGCTCATTTTATAAATGTGGAGATTGAGTCAAACAGGTTTAAGTACCTTGGTCAGGGTCAGTGTCTGCTGAACTAAGAAAGATGTCAGTTTTCCTGACCTCAGGCTCCAAATCATATTCATTGAGCCACTTAACTGCCTTAAAGAATCCCAATAAATAATGACAAATGGGCTGTTATAGTCTCCTTAGTTTTCAGTCAGTTGTGTGACTGTAAAAGCTTACTTCAAAGTCTCATTGTAGTAAGGAAGTGACTCTTGATTCTTGAAGTCAATGTCAATAGAAAATAAACTCTGACAGGCTCTCCCAGGCGAGAAGGCTTGGTATATGGGCTTAAGGAAAGACTGTTTTTGTGGTGAAAGGACTAGCCTAGTGCAGCTCAGTACAGAGAAGTACTGCCCAAAGCTTGGGCCCACAGGTGGTAGCATTTTTTATTTTTGTCTCTACTTTCCTTAAAGGTCACCAGAATTGTATAGATGAATGTGATTGCATTTATATTGCTTTATATTTTAAAGTTCTTCTTCAGGGTTTTTTTTTTTTAAATCAGAGATTTTCTTTAATATATTGATCAATCAGAAAGATATTTCTTAGGTGCTTCCTTGGTGCATCTCTTTCATCCCCTCTTTCATCATGATAAAGAAGTACAGGACATCTCTGCTCTTCAGGAGGCAAAACTAGAATGGAACATAAAACAGACCAAGTAAATGCTGACTTGTAAATTAAATAGAAATAAGGAAGATAGCACAGTGTTAGGGGAAAGAAGCGCACAGTATTAGGAATCAGAGACAAAAAAAAAAAAATTAGTATGTCATGTTGTTAACACTCAACTCTTTGTGTGGTCGTGGGCAAGTCAGTTAATCCTTTCTAAGCCTCTGTTTTCCCATCCATAAAATGGGAGATAACCACCACCCATATCTGTGACATTTATCCAGATAGGATTGTTGTGAAGATGAAATGAGGTGATTTATAGACTGAGCTTCTGAAGCCATAAAGCACTAAATAACTGCCACTTATCATTATTACTGGAATTTAGAAAAGGGAGTAAGCAACTAGGGTTAGAGGAGTAGGAAGAGTCTTTATAGTGGTTGTTAGCATTGGAGCTGGCTTTGAAAGGTAGACATTTTTTTTAAAGAAGCAAGATGATTGATTTAGAAGGGGAGGACAGCACACATTCTAAGTAAGATCGGCATGAACTAAGGCTGAGAAATGAAACAAGAAAAGAGATTATCCTGCTGAGAGCAGTGAGTTATGCAAGGTCAAAGGAGCAGCCTTGAAAGCCAGTTGGAGGAATTTTTATATGGTACATATACAATAGGGAGGTTTATATTCTTGATGAAAGTAGTGTTTTATAAAAATTGCTAAATGAAGTAGAGAAGGTGAAATTTGTAATAGGGAAAAATGGGCAATTGTAGGAGTGGTCTTGCTTTTTGCTGCCAACATGGTTGGCCAGTTATTTGTTATTTTTTCTCAGTTCAGCAATAGTCATTTGAGCAAATATCCCTGTGTAAGTAAGATATTGTACTAAGTGCTGGAAAAAAGTTGAAACCAGATATGATATCTGACCACTAGAAATTTACAATCTAAGAGCTTATGGTTTGTCAGGAATTTGTTCAAGATAAATAAGGGGGGCAGCTAGGTGGTGCAGTGGATAGAGCACCAGCCCTGAAGTGAGGAGAACCAGAGTTCAAATCTGTGCTTAGATACTTAACATTTCCTAGCTGTGTGACCCTGGGGAAGTCACTTAATCCCAATTACCTCAGGAAAAAAAAATCAAGATAAATAAGGAATATATAATATCAGATCTTAGAGGGGCAAACTTTTCCTTGCCAAAATCTGGGAATAACTTAGAAAATACATTTTCATTTGTTTTATTATAAATTAGGAAGACATTTCAGAATAATGAAGACTTAAGCTTTTGGAATTCTGACCAGATCTTTGATGTATCTCCTCATCACTTAATGTTGTGAGACTGCCATTCTGTTTACAGTTATCTCTGAGGACAATTTTCATGTTGGTGAATTTATTTTGTTCCAAAAACATTATTATTGTTGTGATTTAAAAATTTAGTTCTGTTGTTTAAAAACATTCTTCTACATTTAAATGAAGTGTGATATAAATATAGAGATCTAAACTTAGATTTAACTTCAGCATTTAACTTTCTTCTATTTCCTCATTGGCTCGTTGATAACCAGACTAGTAATTGGTTACATATTACTAGCTTAAGAACCTGCAATGACTTCCTCAAACTTTTATTGTCAGAGAGTGATAAGGGTCTTTGTATACCAAAGTTATATAGTTAGTTTCATTTCCAAGTTCATTTATTTTCATAAAATATGTCTTTCAATATATCTTTCAAATATTATTTATAATTTAGAAGCACAGTTATTCCAACTATGGCATTTTATACAGAGGATATTCCTTAGCAAATCATTATTTTGTTAATAGTTTAACAGAAAAAATTTCCTTGGAAATTTTGTGCTTTGAAAGTAATTGAAGGGAAGAAGCCATTAGTAGTTATAAAGTCAAGGTTAACCTCTTTGACCTCTTCTTTTATAAGACTATTTCTCCTCTTTTCTCCACTCTTATTTCCCATCAGTTCTAATATTTCTTATAATATATCAATCCAAACTTAATTATTTTAGGTTTAGGAAATAGATGCAAAAATGGTTAAAGAAGGCAGCTTAACAATTCCAGATTTCCAACTATATTGCAAAACAATAATCATCAAAACAATCTAGTATTGACTGAAAATAAAATGGTGGATGAGTGGGACAGCTTAATTACACATTGCACAGTAGTACATGACCATAGTAATCAAGTATTTGTTAAACCCAAAGATCCAAACTTTTGGGATAAAACTCAGCACTTTTTAAATAATAATAATAGTTTTTATTTACCAACTATATGCATGGGTAATTTTACAACATTGACAATTGCCAAACCTTTTGTTCTAATTTTTCCCCTCCTCCCAGATGGCAGGTTGACCAATACATGTTAAATATGTTAAAGTATTAATTAAATACAATATATGTATATATGTCCAAACAGTTGTAAAACTCAGCATTTGACAAAAAATACTGGGAAATCTGGAAAGCAGTTTGGCAGACCCTGTGCACAGACTAACATCTTACAATCTTTACCAGGATAAAGTCAAACTGGTTAAATGATTTAGGAATAAAGAGTGATATCAAAAGTAAATTAGAAAAACATAGAAAAATTTACCTATCATATCTGTGAAAGGAAGAAATCATGGCTATACCTGAGACAGCATTTTAATTACATGAAATTTCAAAAAGCTTTTGCACAAACAAAACAAATGCAGATAAAATTAGAAGGAAACAGAAGCCTGAGAAAAATTTTATAGAAAAATGTTTCTCATTAAGGTTTTATTTTTCAAATATGTAGGGAACTAAAGCAAATTTATAAGAATAAGAGCCATTTCTCAGTTGATAGTCAAAGAATATAAACAAGCAGTTTTCAGAAAAAAGAAATCAAAGCTATCAAAATAATCATGTGAAAAAAATGTCTAGATCACTATTAATTAGAGAAATACAAATTAAAGCAACTATGAGATACCACCTCATACCTATCAGATTGACTAATATGACAGAAAAGGAAAATGACAAATGCTGGAGGGAATGTGGAAAAATTGAGATACAAATATTTTGTTGGACTTGTTAACCTAGTTCAGCTATTCTGGAGAACTGTGTCCAAAGGGCTATAAAAAGTGCATATCCTTTGACCCAGCAACACTACTATTAGGTCTGAATTTCAAAGAGATTAAAGAAAAGGGGAAAGGACCTATTTGTACAAAAATATTTATGGCAATTCTTTTTGTAGTGGCAAAGAATTGAAAATCGAGGGGATGCCCATCAGTTAGGAAATAACTAAACAAGTTGTGATATATGATCGTGCATTTTAGAAGACGGCCAAAATGCTGTCACTGTGTTAAGAGTTGAGTTATAGTATATCAGATTATGGCTGATCAGACCAATACAAGCTTGGAGTGCTCCGTTACAGGTAGGACACAAATAGTCCATATGAACATTTGGGGATTCTCTACTTTTGCACATTTTGCATTTTCTTTGAGCCAATTTAATTCTGTTTTACTCATGGAGCACCTTCTCTGATGAGAGCACACCATACTGGGTGGTCTTGTGCCAGTATTTCCCATGTCATGCAATCAATTCTAAAATTCAGTATGATTGTGATGGAATACTAGTGCTCTCGATATGTATGACAAGTAGAATGGTTTCAGAAAAAAACTGGGAAGAATTATATGAACTGATATAAAATGGAGTGAAAAACTAGAACATTGTATACAATCATAGCAATATTATAAGAATGATCAACTGTGAAAGACTTAGTTATTCTGATCAAGCTAAGATTAGTTCTAAAAGACCCATAAAGAAAAATGCTTTTTACCTCCAGAAAGAAAGTTGATGATTTCTGAATACAGATAAACTTTATTTTTATTGTTTTCTTTTGCAACATGGTTGATACGGAAATATATTTTACATAACTTCACTTGTATAATCAATATCAGATTGCTTGCCTTTTCAGGGAAGTGGGAGGAGCAGGAAGGAGGGAAAGACTTTGGAACTCAAAAATTTTTAAAAAAAGATTGTTAAACTTTTTTTTTTTACATTTAATTGGGAAATCTTTAAAGAAATAAAAATAATTTTTAAAAAAATACCTTAGGTTTAACTGCTAAATCTTAAGTAACTCTTCTAGTAATTATTTATATAAACTTTAAGCACTTATATTGTTTTTTTCTCATAGGTGGCTCTGTGCTGCTTATTGGAAATGTAAACATATAAATTTGGCAGGACAGTTTGTATGTTCTGGGGAAAGGATATACATACATCCTAGAAGAGGTTTTGGTTTCTTAGATAGGGAAAGTGGTCATGGCAAACGAACTGGAACAACACAGGGCTCTATGGACTGATGTAAATAGTTGTTCTTTTCAGATGAGGCTACCTGGGCATGGGCCCAAATTCTAAAATAAAACTTGAAAGCAAACAGTAAAAAAAACCCTGAGCCCTATAAGCCAGGTCTTGTTATGCTAAAATGCCATAAAAATAATTTATTTGCTATCAAATAAACTTAAAACAGAACTGCTATGTGATAAATTACCACTCTTATGACCTCATGATGATAATATTCTCTACCAAGTCCTTGACTATGTGGCCTGTGAGAGCTCAAAGGACACAGCAACAGAAATTTATGGTAGCAGTTCATCTGAAGCTCATCCGTTACATATAATGTTTCTGAAAAGGAAAGTAGAAGCCTAACTATTGCCTCAATTTAAAATTCTAACAAGAGAGCTAGAAATTTTGTAGTGGCTAAAGTAAGAAGCAGAAGTGATACATCATTGGGGAAAATGCTCTGCCATAAAAGTTGCTTATTTTCGTGTGAAGTACAATTGAGATGAATTATTTTGAGTGGTGGGGATTGTTTCTTAGATAATATAACTAACATATGACACAGCTGTTAGGAAATCTACAAAGCGAGATTCAGTGTGGGGGAAAAGAAGCCCCTGGGTGGTCTTTTGACTTTTGGAACATTCTACATTATTGTGAGCTCATTTCTTCATTTCAATTAAATATTTGAAATATAGGACATTGTAAAGAGTCATCTCTATTTTCCTTGTTTCTACTGCTTTTCATTGATTTCCATTTCCAAATAGAGACCTACAGGAGGATGCCATTTAAGAGTATGTAAAGCCCTCTTTAAAGACTTAGACCCTGCTTCTTTCACTCACCTTAGGTTTTTATATTTTTTCTTGTGTTTTTGGTGAAGTTCAGTGTAGGAATTATTGAGCTGCAATTTTTCTCATTCCATTCACTGCTCCTGATTTTTGAAAATATTATATATAAATATATATATATATATATACATGCATATACATATATGCAATATGTGTATGTGTGTGTGCAAATTGGGAGCTAGATGCAGTAGTTTAGGCATACAACTTGGACCTCATAATCTATAATGATTATGATTAGGTCATAAGATCTCTGGAGTTTCTTCTGCTTTCTTTTTTATTGTTCAAAACATGACATGCAATGAAATAAGTTAAAAAAAAAAACCAGCATGGTAAAGCGGATGGATACTAAAAAATGTTGTAAGGGCCAGCTAGGTGGTGCAGTGGATAGAGCACCAGCCCTGAAATCAGGAGGACTTGAGTTCAAATAGGGCCTCAGTCACTTAACACGTCCTAGCTTTGTGATCCTGGGCAAGTCACTTAACTCCAATTGCCTCAGCAAAAAAAGAAAAAAAAATGTTGTTCATGGTTTTAAATGTAATTCTGTGTTTCCATCTTTTTTTGTACATGAAAATGTTCGTGTTTGTCAAGTTCATAATAAAATGATATGCTATTACATATGTATATGCATCTATCTATATATACAGAAGAGAGCAGCTCAGATATTTTGAAGGACCTTAAGTCCATATCACTTAAGTACTAGTTGGATGAGCTAGAGAAGTTTAGCTTGGGTAAGACAAGAAGGAACAGGAGATACATAATTGTCTTTGCCTATTTGAAGGGCTTTCACCTGGAAGAAGAGTTAGGATTGAATAAGAAGTAGTAGGTGAAGATTTCAGATCAGAGCTTTACAGCAATTTATATTTCCATTCTGTAGTCCAGTTTTACATAATGAATCCTTCAAATTAATTTGAGAGATGCACTATCTTCAATTTTCCATGCTTTCTTCATGTTTTTGAAGTAGAGTGGAAATTTAAAATCGCAGAAATTTTGTGAGAGGACGGCTTGGGACATTGGGTAAAAACAAAGAGGCAAGGAGGATATGTACAATATTTAAGTACTATTTAAAGTAAGGAGATAACCAATGTAAAAAAATCATCCGCTATACTTTTTTTTAAAAATAGAAATGGCTCGAAATCCAAAAAAGCTGTTGGATTTGATTTGAATTTATTATTTCCAATTATCTTTTAAAGCCAAAACAATCTTCAGTCACATGGACCTTCCATGTTAAGTATTTTCTCCTTTAGTCTTTCACCCAACATGTTCAATCCTTATTGAGTGAGCCAAGTGGGAACAAATATACCAAAATGGTAGGAAACATTCCATTCATTTTAAGATTTGATTAATTTTTAACTCAGCAGACATATTAAGTACTAGCCTTTGTAGCTAGAGTACTGTACTAGCCACTGTCAGTGGAACTCAAAATCAGAGAGGAAGAATAAGACACACAGACAAATATAACATAAACTAATAAATAAGTACATTAGAACATGAGTATATATGTAAGTACAACCTGCTGTAAGGGAAAAGGACATTAACAGCAAGAAATCAAGAAAGGCTGCCTAGAGAAGGGAGGCATGTGATTTGGAATTTTAAAGATGGCTAGTAGTGCAATAAATTGGGAGAGAGAGGTGAGGGCATTCCTCTCTGTGGCCCCTACTTATCAGTTTGTCCTCTCTTAAACTTTATCACTGCATCTTGACTGAGGAAAGATAGGTTTTTTTCCCTAAATTGTAGGAGCTCTGAGGAGTTATATTGTGGCTATATAGGATTGTAGGATTATATTTCTAAAGTCAGAAAACATCTCAGGGGTCAACTGAATTTATTATTATTCCACCAAATTAAAAAAAAGGGATCTCAAAGAATCAGTAAAAATTAACATTGAGAAACAATATGTAGACCATATACCCAGGTATACAAATATTGAGTAACTTAAATATTTAAGTACTTAAAGTGTAAGTATCAAGTACTTAAATAAAAACTTACTTGAACAATTGAGAGAAATGGCAAAACAATAAATTTTGGGAACTACAGCATGCCCCTTTTCATATCTACACAGATTTAATATAGAGTTAAATAAGGATAATTAGAAGCCTGAATTGAAGTTTACAAATGTTATATATGATCCATCTTCTAATGGTCACAAGAAGTATATATATTTCTTTGCATATGGTGCCCTTACAAAAATATGTCATGTAATATGGCATTAAGAGCAAAGTTATTAAACATCCTTTACCCATAGCAATGCAATACAATTGTGGTAAGTAAAGGGAATTTGAAGAATAGATCCAGATTCAGAAGTAGACTACATATAGTGCTATAGTCAGAAATCACATCATATGAACAGTAGATAATTTTATGAAAGAAAATTATTACAATGATATAACAGGCCAAAACTTATTGAATTCAGCCAAAGCATGTCTTTTGAGAAAAATATAAAGCAACTATATAAATCAACAAAAGAGAGAAAACAGAGATGAGTGAATTGATCATGCAACTTTAAAAAACAAGAAAAGCAAGAAATCAGCAAAACCTGAAATAAAGACAAAAATAGAAATTCTAAAAATCAAAAATTTAGTTTTGTTATTAAAAATAAAAAAGTAATTAAAATAATAAAAATAGCAGGAGTGTTTAAAAGCTAAGAAAAGAGACAAACTATTGTCTGTTATATATATTTTTTAAAAGAGAGGATAAACCAGATTACCAAGATTAAAAAAAAAAAAGAAATCACAAAAAATGAAGATAAAGGGAATAGTTTGATGCTATTCTGTCTGATTATATACTAACAAAATACAAAATATTCATAAATCAGTGAATAAACAAAATTTATAAAGATAATATAAGATTAGAAAATCTAAACAACTTAATTTCAGAAAAAAGAAAGGTATAAATGAAAAAGAGCTGGAGGAAAGAGGCAGAAAGAATAGATTTAAAAGTGAATTCTATTTAAGAGTTAAAGTACAATTAATCCTGATATAATATAATTTTTTTTCAAAAGAGGAAATTCTAATACCAAAATACTTCTATAATATGATTATGGCCCTTAAAGCAGAAGAAAAACATACACAATATCTCTGAGAATGTTGAGGCAAAAGTATTAAATAAAATATTAACAAGAAGTTTATAGCAATATTTTAAAAATTATTCCATATTAAGTAAGATTAGAGTGATACCAGGAATATGCAATGTTAGGAAATATAGAAATTAAACTGACAATATTAATAGCATAACAAAACAAATAACAACAATAAAAATAACAATGTTTTTGACAAAATATAGAACATATTTATTTGAAATATATTTGAAAGCATAATAATAAAAGGAATGTTTCTTAATATGGTAAATGCTATTTATTGAAAACTAAGGATAATTAGTATTATCAAAAAAAAAAAAAAAAACCCACGAGAGACCATGACAGCAAGAATAAATAGGAAAAAAAAACCATTACCACCCACAATATATTTAAAAAATTGATATCTTTAGTAATAAAGAAAATCACAGAATAAATAGCAAAGAGGAAAAAATCTTTGCTACATAGGTACTGTGATGGTTTGTTTAGAGAATCTTAGAGATTTGACAAAAAAAAACTGAAATAACTTCAATAAATTTGCAAAATATAAAATAAATGAACAAAAATCATCAGGATTTCTATATCTTACTAACAAATTCTAGCAATTGATAATTGGGGGAAAATTCTGTTCAAAATAACTACTGGATAATTATAAGATGATGATGGTGATGGGTAGCTCCTATTATACGGCTTCTGCCATGTGTCAGGCACTATGTTAAACACTTTGCAAATGTAATTTAATTTAATTCTCACAACAACTCTGAGAGAGAGGTTCATTTATTATCCCCAATTTATAATTGAAGAAACTAAAGAAAAAATAATTGGAGAAATGTTAATTTTTATGATTAGGATATTTAAGTATAATTAAAATAATAATTCAACCGGATTTAATTTACAGATTTATTTCACTGTCAATCAAAATACTAAATTATAATATAGGAGTTTAAAAAAAAAGACAAAAATCTTTTTAGAAGAACAGAAGATCAAGAGTCTCAAGAAATAATGAGAAGCGGTAGGAATAAAAGGCATCTCACAGCATGAGATCTCAAATTATATTACAAAGCAATTATCTTCAGAACTCTTTGCTACTGGATAAAAGTGGGAAAGTTGATCCATAGAATTGGTTAGATATGAAATCCAGAAATAATCAACCATGACATCATGTTCATTAAATGAAGGATTCTAGTTATTGCTTTTTCTGTTTGTATCCCTGGAACTTGGCACAGGGAATATCATACAAGAAACAGTAAGCACTTACTGACTTTTTATTCATTCATTCATTCATTTTAAAGACTATGTCTTCATAGGGGTTGTTTAGATTTTCTTACGTAATTCCCTTTCTTTTTTGTATATTGAGATACTTTGGTTTGTTGATGATTATTAAATTCACAATACAAAAGAAATTTTAAAAAATAACCAAAAGATTGACCTTCAAATATGTCTTCAAGAAGAGAGTATGTTTAATTTTCAGTTAGTTTATGATATTTTAAATTGTGAAAGGAGGCAGTGAAATTAATTCTGATGCATTGTATACATTTATCTCTCTCTGACGAGCATATGTTGAAATGAAAATGGGTAACTAACTCATACCCTGAAGAGTAAATCCACAGACCTTCAACCTGTTTTATATGCATCTTCCTCTTCCAAAGATACTCAATGGGAAAACAGAAACATGAAGTTGTCAAGAGTCTTATTCACAATAGCCTGCCTTGTTTTCTTGCAGAAGCAATGACTCTAGGACATGCTTTTGGGGCTGGACATTTAGTTTAAAGTGTGGATGTTATCACATTAGATTAATTTATATTGTTTTATATTTGTTGTTTTAAAAAGGTATTTTCTCAGCAGTTTGTCTGTTATTTAATGTTTTTCATTCTTTCATGCTGAAACACTCTGGAGCTTATGATTAATACAAGGAATGGGTAGCTCATTGGTATAGCCTCATTGTTGTTAGTCCTTCATTTTTGAAGAGGACTATCACATCAGGAAGGTGGTATCTTGACTTGCAAGTGAATTGGATTTGAGTGAGAGAGGGCTGTGAAAAGTCACCAGATTCAATCTTTCCTCTGAGCCATCTCGGTCCAGTGGTAAGATATAGATCAGGATGACTGGAGCTGGCCCAGATGCAGTGGGAGACTTTGGCCTTTTTAAGCAAGGGTCTTTGCCAAATGTCAGTTTGTCCAAAGCAATGCCTGCCCATTCAGTAATTAAGGCTACACTACAATAGTATACAGTTTTTTAAATGGGAAAATAATATGTAATTGGCATTATTAAACTTAATCAGTATACAACTTTAAGTAAATTGGCCGTATTAATAGTGGACATCCTAATGAATATTAGCACATGTGCAAATTACATTTTATAGCAATATATTTTAATAGTCTACATAATTCAATCTACTACTGATCTTATGATTATGATATGTTTTTAGATCCTGAAATGTAGAGTGCTTTTTGTTAACATTACAAATGTGTTTTCTTCAAAATAGAAAACTTAAATTGTTAAATTATTTTTAATATAATTAGGGAACATGCATCTCAAAGGAAACTTTTGATGAAGCCTTTTGTAAAATGAAAAATATTTTTGGAATGCAAATAAGTATCTCTTAGTTTTTATGGCTTTCTTAAAGTGGGGTAGACCAGAATGTTTTAGTGTGAACATTTATGCCTTGGAAATCTGCAAATGTTACATATTATATTGTGATTTATCATCCTGTTGATCTTCTAAACTTTAAGAAAGTTGTGGAGAAAATGTTCAAAATATATCATGAGGGGCAGCTAGGTGGAGCAGTGGACAAAGCACCAGCCCTGAATTCAGGAGGACCCAAGTTCAAATGTGACCTCAGACACTTAACACGTTCTAGCTGGGCAAGTCACTTAATCCCAATTGCTCAGGGGGAAAAAAGAAAAAAATCCAAAATATGTCATGAACATACTTTTTTTATATGAAAAACTCAGAAAACTAGTTGTTAAAGATTTACTTGCACACTATTGCCTAAAATTGAATCAGAAGTTCTCTGGTTAAAGATTATTAAATAGTATATTTTCATTTTGGTTTATCGGGGTGTGAAAAGCAGAGGACTGATCAGTATGTGTACTGACAAATAAACATGTGCAGGTGTTTTGCCTGGAGTAACTCATTAAAAAATCAGTGCAAATCAAGACAATTTCTCTGGCAGCAGGAATTAGCTTACAGGAAAGGACCATGTAGGTAGAATGTGTTCTGGATAGGTTTCTGATGTTTATAGTTAACACTGTGGTGGAATCTCATTTTTTCCAAGCCTTTCTTTGATTTAGCTTTAATTTTGGAATCCTGATGCTTATGACTCAACCCATGTGACCTTAGTCAAGTCTCCTTTTTCACTGGGTTTGAGTTTCCTTTGGGAATAAGTGAGCATGAAGCATAGTTCACTGTTGGGAGTGCTGAATTTGGGACCAGAATCCCAGGATACAAATCTGAACATTATCACTTGTTAACTCGTGCAAAATGCTACCTTTCTGGACCTTGGACCTCTTTTGTGAAATGGAAAGTTGAACTAAATGACTGCAAAGGGCCCTTCTAATCCTAAAACTATGGTGTTTTGAGGAAAAGTTCTCTTCTGGACATTGAATAACTCTAGACTTTGCATAACTTCAATTATTGAATATGCTGCAGTCGTTAAAATATGGCTGATTTTAAGTAGAACTAAGGGAACTTGCTAATTTATAATGAGGGGAAAATGAAACTCAATTTTATTTTTCTTGGCTAGTCTGCTCTTTGAAGTGAGTTTCTGCTTAGAAAAATTGGGCTTTCACTTTTCTGTGTCCAGAATTGTCCTGCCACAGTAGAAAGCATTGTAGGAGATGTTGGCAACCCTTCTCATAGGAGCCTGCTGTTTGCAATTGCTTATAATACTTTGTAAAACTTGCCTTTTAGCAATTTTGGTAAAGTGACTGTATGGTGATTGTGATGTTGCTTAGTGTTCTGAAGCACTCTGGAAATAACATTTTTGGAGGGAGGGAGTCTGTGGGGTAATAGATAGTCCTGGCATATCACCCAGAGTCAGCAATGTTGGAAGCTTTTTAGAATAGTTAAAGAATGATGGCCTGTCATTTGTATGGACTATAATTGGGCAAAAAGTTTCAAAGCAAAATCTACATGATGTATCCATGGAGAGCAGCTGGTGAAATACAACAAAGTAGGTTTCTTTTGAGATGAGAGGATTGATTATGTGTTGGGGGAAGGGAAGGCTTTCTTACCACATCTTTTAAGGGGATTCAGAGATTTTGTTGAAGATAATATATTTTATCAGAATATGGACAGAGTATGCTTATAGAAAAAAATGAAGCTAAAGTTCTTAGGCATAAGGGGAGCCACAAAAATATGGAAAAGTTGAGAGTCTTGGAAATAATTAAGGTTCACATTTCAACTGTGAAATGTTATAAGGAGCAGTGTGGGGATGACTTACAGATTACACTTTTTTAAAAAAGTCAGGTGCCTATGCTACTTTTCATTTTTCTCTTAGGAAACTGATTTTTTAAAAAAAATAAATCTGGTTCTTCTAGACCAGAAGCTCTTTACATGGAATCTACGTACCCCCAGATTTCCACAGGGTCCTGTGAACTTGGATGCAGAAAAAAAATTACATCTTTGTTTTCACTAGTTGATAACAGAAAGTGATCGTTTCCCTCATTGTTCTGAGAAGAAATCCATAGGTTTCACCAGACTGTAAAAGGAGTCCATTGCATAAAAAAGAGGGAAAAAAATCCCTCCTTGTCAAGGATGTATTTAATTATATCTTTTACCTAGTCTATTGAAGGCAATTTATTTTGAAAGCATCAAAAGAATCTTATGGATAATTAAAGCCTTACCTATAAAAGAAAGACCTTGAGCATGATTATAATAGAATTCTACTAAATATTGTTTTATTTATTTATTTTGGAAAATACCAACTTTTAGGAAAGCTCTAAAGGAACAGGAATAAGTTTGGGATCAGTAGAAAGCCTGGTAGGTCGTTCAGCTTCAGGAGTGCTCGGACACTTGAGATTTCATTGCTGTGACTATTTGCCAAAGATTATCCGTGACACAAATCTAAATTGGATAAAATTTTCTAGAAAGGAGATCACTTAATCCATTCTGCTTCCCCTCACAGCTAAGATCAAGCTAGGGTCAATAGGAAAAAAGACTAAATTTCACCTTTCTTTTTTTCTCTTATTTGACATGTCTGAAATATAATCACTTCTTCTGTCTTCCTTGTCCCCCATTTTCAATCAGTCATCAAGATCTCAATTGCAGTAACTCCCTCTATTAGGAGAGATGGATGAACTCCTTTTTATAGATGGCTCAGATTTTTCCAGCTAACTTCATTAATCATCAGCTATTATGCTTGGTTTTAACTCTGTGAAAATTATGCTCTTTGGTGAACTACCCACATGTTCCCCTTTCCCTGCTGTTTGTGTATTGTCTTTTATTTAGATTGTAAGTTCTTTGAGGAAAAGAACTATCTTTTCTTTTTCATTTGCACCCCCAGTGCTTAGCACAGTGCCTGACATATTTTGTTAATTGTTGTTGAATTTGGCATTGTGTATTAAATATGTTTTATTTCCACTGCTACCATTTTTGTTTAGACCTTAAAACTGCTATTCTAAACCATTATAATAGCCTCCTAAACTACTAACCTTCTAGTCTCTTCCTTCCTCCCCTCACTGCATTCATCTATCATAATCCAGTTTTCTATTAGAAAACCTTCAATTGTCTGCCTTTGAACACTGGTAATAGATTTTAAATTCCTTGCCCTGTATTCAGTGGTTTCCTCAATCTGCACTCAACTTACCTTTCACTCCTTATTTCCAATTGATGTACTTGTTGCAAATAGTCTCACTTTTGCCTTTTCCTACCACTGTGCCATTTATTGCTCATGCTACTCCTTAGACTTGGAATGTCTTTCTTCCCTTTTGGTTTCTACTTATTGACATCCTAGCCATCTTTAGAGGTCTAGGTTGTATCACTTCTGGCTGTTATCTTTTTCTAAATATTACAAGAAGAAGTAATTCTCTTTCATTTGAACTCCTTTGGCACTATGTACTGCTCTTGTGACCCTTAACATACACTCATGTTCTGTGCAGTCTTTACCCACATATCTTATCTTCCCTATTATATTATAGGGTCCTTACAAACAGGACTTTATCTTATAATAACTGTCATTGCCATTTCTATGATATTTTAAGGTTTTCAAAGTCCTTTACATGTTATCTCATTTAATCCTCATGATAACTATTTAAATTATGTACTATAAATACTGTTTAAAAGATTTTAAGTATGAGAAAACGAAAGTTAAAGGAGAGTAAGTAAAATGTCCACCCAAGTTCTCAAAGCTAGTAAGTGGAGGACTCGGGATTCAAACTCAGGTTTTTCCTGACTCTTGGGGCCACTGCTTCTCATCTTCTAGCATAGTATCTTCTTGCTCATAGGAGGCAGAAGAAGAAATATTTGTTCAATAAAAGAATACTTAATTATATAATATTTATTTTTTTAATTCAAATGATTCAAAATGTAAATGATCTTTTAATTTATCAAGTTTTAGAAAAAGCTGAAAAAATAATGTTGCATCCTGTGAAAATTGTGCATTGCCATCACAGATTATTTTAATGAAATTCAAAAATGGCCTTTTTGTTGTGCTACTGTTTGTAATAATAGTTCTTGTTGATGCCTCAGCATGTTCCATAATCTTTTACTGTGAGCAGACTGGTCTCCTTTTGTGGTATGTAACAAATATAGTGGAGAGCTATCTCATTTTTATTTTTAGCTAATTTCCAGGGCCAGAGAAGTAAGAAAACATACTTTATTCAGCAAATAAATAGCCAGTCCTGTGTAATTTCTCAGCCTCTCTTCCCTCCTCTGTTTCCCCCTTTTAATCAATGGGTTTACTTGAAAACCAGAAAAAGGGAAGTGATTATAATATACTGACTTCCTGTTTCATTTCAAATGAGATAAACACCAGGCTGTGTTTTTCCCTAAATTTCTCTGTGTGTGTTCCTTGGTATTAAAATTTGAATAGTGATTAAGTTCTTCACATGCCTCATAAACATGCCTTATATTTAGACAGAAGTGTTTGGATAATTTCAATAAATGTTTTCAAACAAAAAAAAAAAAAACAATGCCAATGGAAAATTATTTTCTAGTGCACCACTTCCTTATTTTTATCCCCTTTTTTATGACTTACCTTTTTTTTTTTTGTTTTAAACTTTTTAACCCTTTTGCAGTCATGTTATGCAAATAATTCTTTTCTGAGTGGATTAATCCCATGATTATAACAAAACAAAACAATATAACAGACTCATAAGAAATAGCCAGGTTTTTTGAAATGCCACATGGGACTAAAATTGCAGTGTGGTGATGGGTTATTAAGCGGGAGCCCTAGGCTTTTTATTTCTTGTATGGACCCACTCCCACAAACTGCACTCCTATCTCTCCACAACTCTCCCTTGAAGAGAATTAGGCTCAGTTTAACGGCAACAAAGACTGAATTGGAATTCAACATTGCTCTTGTTTGCTTTTACTTCTGGTATAGATAGGAGAAGTTGATGATAGGAACCTGAAAGAGGAACTTGGAAAGAGGTGGAAAGGATTGGGAAATAGGAAAAATTTATAAGCCTTCCTTTTCTACCACACCTTGCCCTGAAGAAGTTGTTTGGTTAGTATCTATGAAATCCTGGCTAGCATTTAATTTTTGGCATTTAAGTTCACTGTTTAATTCAGTTTTCAAGTTTTGGTATTGCACCCCTAGGTGCTCTTTGAAAATGAATTATGAAAGCTAAATGCAGAGGGTTAGCCAACAGGGATAAAAGAGATTCCGCCTGGAGTGTCTGTCCTTTTTGTTGCCCCCTTCCCACATCAGAATTTTTCCCAGGGACAGTATGTGGTACTTTTGGCTCTAGTCAAATGGAAAGTTGTATGGTTTAACTGTTTTAAAGGCCTAGAGGCATTAATAATCTGGCAAGCTGAGGAACTGATGAGGGACTGTTGATGAAAAAACTAGAAGTGTCTTATGACTGTTTTCTTTCAGATTTTCTCAAGTTTGAAAATGAATATTCCTAAAATTGTTTCAGTCTCCTTCAAAACATTATATATAATATGGTATTTTTCAGAGACTTTTGTGGTTTTTTAAAAAGAAATGGTCAGTAATTCCCATAGATTTGTAATGGAAAGAGCCATCTGCATCCTGAAAGAGACTTGTGGAGATTGAATGTAGATCACAACATAGTATTTTTCACCTTTTTTGTTGTTTGTTTTTTCTTACTCATTTTTTCCCTTTTTTATCTGATTTTTCTTGTGCATCATGATAAATGTCGAAATTTGTTTAGAAAAATTGTACATCTTTAATCTATATTGAATTACTTTCTGTCTAGGGCAGGGGATAGAGGGAAGAGAGGGAGGAAAAATTGAAACACAAGGTTTTGCAAGAGTGAATGTTGAAAACTGTCTTTGCATGTATTTTGAAAATAAAAAAAGCTAGTATTAAAAAAGTATGGTCAGTGCTGGCCTGTTATGATTTAGCAAGAATAAAGTTTTTCAAAGAATATAATCAACTCAAAACTCTCCAGTCTGGTTTCAACCTGCATCTTATCTGTTGTGGTAGGATAATCCAAAATTTCTTTTGATCTTCCTATTTTCATATTTAATGTCTATATGAAAACTACATGGAAATTTGTAATACTTCACCTTCCTCTGTCAGTGTCAGCTTTGTTTATCTTTCCCAAATCCACAAATGGATGGCATCTTCACCTGCTGGCACACATTCAGTCTGTTGACACAGATATTGTTTTTACCTTCACACCATATCTTCTAGAGATCCCCCTACCTACACGTCTTTCCTTTTTTTTGTTACAACAGCCTTTTAATCAGTTTTTCTGTCTCATACTTCTCCTGTTCCCCCATTCCTCCTGCCAATTTCATCTTTTCTACTCTCAAAGAAATCCTACTAAAGCTGCAGGTCTGATTCCATCACCCCCTCACTCAGTAACCTTTAGTGTCTTTGGTTCTTCCAGACTTAAATATAAAAACTCATTTGTCTTTTAAAGTTCTTCATTCCTATCCACCTTTTCTTTCCCCTCACTGAAACAGGAAACTGGCTTACTTGATATTTCTCCATCCAATAGGAATTTTCAAGGGTCGAATAGTCTTAGTCGAATAGTCACTATTAAAACACTCTTCAACTTTTGGAGAAGGGGGTAAGGGAGTAAAATGAGGGTTAAAAGTAAATCTCCTACTCTGTGCATTTGCACTAGCTATCTCCCTGTTTTCCCTCGCCATGCTTGGAATGCTCTGTGTCCTCTGACTCCTAGCTTCTTCTGCTTCCTTGAAGATTCAGGTATCATCTCTTTCAGGAGGTCTTTCCCAGTCTCTTACCTAACTTCCATTGATATTGTATGTTATCTCATGTACATAGAGATAGTTATTTGCATGTGGTTTCTCTGTGAGCTCTTTAAGAGTAAGGACTTTATTTTTTCTTCTCTTTGTATTCCTAGTACCTAGCATAGTGCTTGGCACAGGGGGAAAAAAAAAACCACTTAAAATACTTGACTGATGGGCTGTTTTAATAGTTCTAGACATTTGAGCTTAAAATGCCTTCATATTCCTGTAGCAGTTCTGCTTGACTTTTGTTTGAATGGGGGAATATATAATTGTTTCTCTTGTTTGTTTAAGACTTTGTTACAATGAAATTGTACTCAGAAAGTTGTTAGTGAGTTTAAGACAAGAGTAGATAGACCTGAAGGGATTTTTTTAGTTTATATCATATCAGGAAGCTGCGGCCCAGAAAGGTGGTGTGAAAATTAAGTAGTATGGCTGTTTAGTATCTAGAAAACCCGAGGCTATAATTCTTCATTATTGGGTCTTTTTTTTTTTTTCTATTACACCAAGAAAGGATAAATTTTGCATATTCTTGTTCTATGTCAGATTTTTTCCACTTTTTTCCTAGCATATCAATGGGGATGGTATTACAAAATTTAATTCATAAAAAAAATTGTTCCAGAAAAAACACACTAAAACTTTTAACGAGCAACAATCATATTCATCACATATTAAAAACTCTAGATGGAGTAGATTAATTATCTGTAAATGCATCTTTGAGGAGATTAGATTTTCTCTTTTTCTGTTTCTGCCTTGAAGGCTGAAATGTGCTTTAGAGCTATGGAAATCTTCTTGTCCATTGAACACTGAAAAAGTCCCAACTTGGAATCATTTACTCTCTTTTCTCTCAACTTTTTTTTAGATCCACAGTAAGAGTTGAGGTTGTCTTTAAACTTTCAAATATAAGGTATTTTAGAAGACCATAATTTTGTTTGTTCTCTACTGTGTGCATGTGGTTTCTAAAAACTTGAATGTGATTATTTTCTGTATCCTTTCCATGCCAAACATTTCCCCTCAAACTATAGACTCTACAAGTGGGTTCTCATGCATACTTACTTGGCAAACGATTTTCCTTGGGTTTGTGTTGAGACCAATCATCTTCATTATGAGTCTTTGAAGCACCAGACTTGTAGTTGCACCATTAGTTTCCTAGGTAACTGTCCTACTTTATGCTTGGGTGTGCCATAGGGGCCTGAGAACCAACCATTCTACCACCCAGATGTTTGGAAACCAGGCATGCCTTTTAAAGCATATGTAAAAATGCTTCTGGCCTTCTTATATAGCTTGAGATATCTCTGAACCTTAACTCTTAAGTATAACAATTTATTCATCCCTTCTTATAATAGTCCTGATGCTTGAAGAATGGTACTTAGGGGATCATTCACTATTAAAATACACCTCAACTCTGGCAGTTCAGTCATTTCAAAGAGGAAAGGTGTTTGCTTGCAAAGGCTTGAAGACTTTGTATCCATAAGTAATACAATTTGTGTTATTCAACCGGCCTGACCTGAAAAAAATTGAAATATAGAAGCCTAGATAATTTTTCCAGAATAGTTTCATAAAAGTATGATCTTTAATTTAATATAATTTATTATTATTATTATTATGCAGATTGTACTTCACAAAAAAGTAGGTTTTTGGTTTCCAAAGAAGTTTCTGATTAAGAATTATTTGTGAAGTGATTGGTAATAAAGAATCCATCAGATTATTCAGTTTTATAGCTACTGAGACTTTTATCACATGGAAGAGATTCTAAAAAGGTTTAAATTTCTGAAATGGTGCTCTAATCACAGATTCTTTCTAATGCTTTCACTCAAAGCTGTGGCTTTTACTTTTGAAATATAAACAATTATTATTTGCCTTTTCATGAGGTCTGTAGTAAGTAAATGGCATAATCATGATAAAAGGGGACAAGGGAACACTTATAGAAGCAAAATGTTTATTTTTAATACCTACTACCAGAATTCATGTTACTGAGGGTGGTCACTTTATCATCAGCTCAAAAATCTAGCATCATGAGGGACCTTAGAAACTATCTGGTCCTGAACCTACATTTTAGAAATGGTGACACAGGTCCAAACTACTCAAAGGCTTGCTCAGTGTTATCCAGGTGGCATAGGCAGCATTTATATTTGGGTTCTTATGACTGCAGTTTTCCTTCCACTGTCTCACATTGTTTCTAACAAAATAAATCCTGTTTATAAAAATAATAAATTTCTAGGATGCATTAAATAAAAATAATTCTGTAAGTAAAAATAATAAAGTTAGTAAATAGTAAAGTATGGAAATAAATAATAAAGTCAAAATAATAAATTTCTATGAGAGTTTAAGTAAAACTAATTTTGTAGAGCTCTTAGGGAATTAGAAGACATCTGTCTAAACTTTTTAAGGAATAGCATAGTAGAAAGAGCATTGAATCTCTAGGTGATGGTGGGAAGACAAGGGTTTAGATCTTTTTGAGCTTCCTTCAACTGCTTGAGAACTATTGTGTAGAATCTGTAATTCAGTGACCTGTCTGTCAAGTCACACTATGTTTTTTCATAATCCTCCTATCTTTTCAAAGTCCAACTCTGACACCACTTCTTTCTTGAATACTTCCCTGATTTTCCCCTTCTCTCTACTGTGCCATACCTGAAGGGTATTCTTTCTTTAATTTTCCTGGACTGTTTTAGATTTCTCATTGGTCTTGGCATTGGACCTTATCAATTTATGTACTCTGTCCTTCCTAGTTAGGGATATGACTTTTAAAAAATCTTGTACTCTCATATGAGTTTTCACTTTTGGAGATGCAAATTAAATGCTTGTAGAAGGGATGAAAGAATTGAATGACTTATGTTTCTCCATTCTAATTGTTTTTTTTTTTCTTTTGATCACCCAATCTAATCTTCTCTGTCAAGAAAAATCCATAAATCATCAGATAATGACAGATCTGTGGCCTTTTTTCCCCACAGTGAAACTTGCCATTGGCATTCACTATCACAAAAATATCTTTTTTTATCAATATTGTCCTCACAAAATTTGAACTTTAAACATAAGACATCAGTAAATTTGTAGACACTTCATTCTTTGTTCCATATTTGTTAAGTTTAAGAAGAAAAATGGCTCCAGGAAATATTTCAGAAAAACCTAGTTTAACCATTCTTTTCTTAGATATTTAAAATTAATACCTTGACACTGGGGACTTAGTAATAATTCTGTGTGTGTGTGTGTGTGTGTGTGTGTGTGTGTGTGTGTGTGTGTGTGTGTGTATACACAGGAAATAACATTTATCCCTAAATTTAATTAATTTAACCAAATAAGATTGTGAGTGACAATTTGAATGGTTCTATTTGTTTGGTCTGTGTGATGGGAAGGAACAGTAAGTACCATCATTATTTTTTAATGGGTGGCAGATTATGTCATTTAACCAGAATTAGTCTGAAGGTTAGGAAGAGACTTGGGTATTTGTCTCCATTCTGCCACTTATGAAGCTACTTTAGTCAAAAAAAAAAAAAAAAAAAAAAAAGTTACTCTACCTGTTGGGACCTCAGAGGCTTAAATGTAAAATGAGAGTATTTGACTAGGTGGTCTATAATATCACTTCTTGCTCTGAAATTCTATTATCTTTATTGGCCCCCTCCTTCAGTGTTAATTTACATTTTACTTTATTTGCACATTAGATGTTCACTTTTACCTCCTTACTCCATAAGAACAAGGAACAGCTGGAAGCATACAGTAGAAAAGTTCTTAGTAGCATTATAGAGTAAGGGATAGGTTTAGGTTTAATTATAGATTTTCAGAGTAGGAAAGGACCTTAGAGATTATCTAGACCAACTTCTACCCAATGCATGAATACCTCTCTGGTAGCATTGGCCAAAAAATCCCTTACATCTGTCTCTTAAATATCTTGGTTTCAAATTCATTCATTACCCTTTATTGTTCTCAAAATCATAGAATCTCAGAGTTGAAGATTTAAGACAACCTCAGTTATACCCTGGATCTGACAAAAAAATCCCCTTTACAACATCAGTCTTTCAGCCTTTGCTCAATGAAGGAGACATCTAGAGCCCTCCTCCCTGTTTTGTTTTTTTTACCCAAGGATGTATTAGTTTTTCTCTCTGCTATGTTTCAATCTTGTCTTATGTTGGTTTTTCAGTTCAGTAAAAGTATAGATATACAGTTTATCTTTGATCCACTGCCAAATGGCTTGTAAAATTAACTAAAATCAATTTTAGCTTTCATGACTCCAGGTCCCTCATCTATATATGGGGCTAATAATTTTGTGGTTATTCATTTGTTTCAGTAGTATCTGATTCTTCATGAACACATCTGTGTTGTTTTTTTTTTGTTTTCTCTCTCTCTCTCTCTCTCTCTCTCTCTCTCTCTCTCTCTCTCTCTCTCTCTTTGTAAGTGGGGAAACTGAGGCAAAGATGGTTAAGTCATTCTTCCCGGGGTCACACAGCTGGGAAGTGTCTGAGACTAGATTTGAACTCAGAATGATAAATCTTCTACTCTAATACCTGCCCTGTTTACTTCACAAAAACTGTAGAGATTAGCAAATGGGATAATATATCTAAGTGTTAGCAGACTGAACTTCTGTACAAATGCAAGGCTTGATTCTTTCATTGTTAAAATAGTAGGGTTTCCATGGGTAACAGTTGGTTTCAGAAGATCAGGAATCAATCAAATACTTATTTAAGCACCTATAGTGTGTTTTGGTTCCGAGTTAGATTCTAGGGATATAAGTAAGAATGATGAAACAATACACTTTCAAGAAGTTTATATTCTAGGAGAAAGAAAGTGTAGACTAGAAGACAACTTCTCTTTAACATATCCCAAGGGCAGAAAGTAGGTTGACAGAGGCCTATGATGGATAACTAAACCAAAGATTTTTTTTTAGCAGTTTCTAGTATTATATTAAATACTAGTATTTCTAGTGTTATATAACTCAGCAGGCATGTGGACTTGGTAGTGGGAATCACAGAATCACAAAATATTAGAGCTAAAACAGACTGTTGAGACTATCCCCCATTCTCATATTACAGATGATGAAAATGAGATCCAGATGAAATAGAGGCACTTGCTCAGGGTCATATAGCTAGAATGTGTGAATGAGGCTCATATTCAGGAATTCTGACTCTCAGAACAGTGCTTTTCCCACTATTCCCTGATGCCCTTCCTTGGCTGCCAGTTGGCCAATATAGTACCGATCTTTGTGCAGAGTGAAGGCACCATGCAGTTTAAGAAGTTTAATTTCTAGATTAAACCTCTAAAAAATTTTAGCAAAAGCAGAAGTAATGGGGTGTTTGCTTTAATTCTGTCAAAACTAGAAATTTCCTTAACAAGCATAGAATTTTGAGATCTTCTCTTTTCATCAAAAAGGAAACAAGGTGATCACCAGTCCTGAAGTAAGAAGAACCTAGGTTCAAATCTGCCCTCAGACACTTATCACATCCTAGCTGTGTGACCCTGGGCAAGTTACTTAACCCCAATTGCCTCAGGGGGGAAAAAAAGGAAACAAGGTAACATTGATAAACCCAAACCCAAGCTTTGTAGTTTTTTGAACGGAACACAGGTAGTTCTAATTTAATGAACTAATAATGATTATTACCTGTTTTAATATCCTTTCAAGTTAAATACATTCAAAGCATCTTGGGTAGAATGCAGTAATTAAATTATTAAGAGGAAATTTTGGCAATGCATTTTCCTGCAGCTTTATTTCAGAACCTTTACCACCTATAAATATGGATTATGCTACATTTACTGTTCCTCTTACTTCTCTGACTCTTATCTACCTCAGACATCATCATCATCAAATCTCTTTGAGGTTTGTGTGTGTGTGTGTTAACATTTTGCAGTCATGCTTCCTTATTTGACTTCCTTGATGTGTCTGTCTATATTTTGTGACATTGGAAGTTTTGTGATTAGCTTCTGAAATGTTGTCTTAAGATTAAGCAATTGATTTAAAAATTTATTTGCATGTAATAAACTTTTAATTGGACAAGGATAAATATATTTTCATTTTCAAATTATTACTATTACATTTATCCTGTTGATTGTCAAACAGTGGTAGAGAGGATTCCGGGAACCCTGCAATGGCAAAATCTTGAATAATTGCAATATTTCTTAGGGAAAGAATTCATCTGATAAATGGAACATTGTTGTAAGTTTCAGCTCTTTCTGTTGAAAGATTTTCCAAAATATAGAAGCGAGCTTTATGGACTTAGGAAATTTATCCTGAAATTTATCTTTGATGATTGGTATCTTGGAGGAAGGTGTTTGTAGTTATCATTTTGAATATCAACTACAATACTATTGATGATTGGGCCTAATTTGTACTAATATTTGTTCCCCTGGAAGATTTTTTAAAGTTAATTCTCTGATAGTAAGATCACTATCTAAGTGACTCTAAGATCACACAGCTAGTAAATGCCATGGTGACATTTGACCCAGGGCTTCTGACTGTTATATCACACTGTCTGTCATAGTCTTAGAAGGCCATTCAGTCCATCCCAGTGTTGCAGCTCAAAGAAATGAAGTTTAGAGAAGTTAGTCAAATGGCCCAAGGCCACACTTCTGGAAAGCATTAGAAGTTTTAGAAGGATCTGAACCCAGCAGGGGTTGTTAGTTGAGGTTCAGTGTTGAGACAACATGAGGCAAGCCATTGAATAAATAATAGAAGAATCAAGGATACACTGACACTTTTATTTTCAGGAAATGGGGAAATCCTGGTCCTATCACAGACAGTGGATTGATTCAAAGGCAAAAGGCTTCTGGGCTCAAATCCTATTGCAAAATTTGTGTGTGACTGTGGTCCAGTCACTCTCTCCCAACTCCAGTTTATCTGTAAAATAAGAATCCTTTACTTGTGGTGTCTCCTAGGAATTTTGTGAGGAAAGTGTAAGTCATTTTGCAAACCATAAAAAGAAAGGTGAATTGTTGCAATATTGATCAATTTTATTGAAATTTGCAGAAAGGAACAATCCAGTTAGTAATAGTAATCCAGTTCTATTAATTGGATAATTACAACTTTATAGTATTAAAAATTTTCAAACATGAAAAGCCTGGAAGAGTTTATGATTGAATATTTTTATCATAGCACTTTTTCTTCTTAGTGGATAATGTCTTTATGATGTTTCAGTTTTAATGTCTATGTAATTGCAAACTCAAAACAGTTGTGTTTCATTTTTGATAGTAAGCCTTTATTTATTTACTTATTAATGGCAAGAGTAATCCAGGAGCAGTAGATAAAATGCTTTTTTTCTTTCTTTTCTTTTCTTTTTTTTTTTTTTTTTTTTGTTCTGTTCCCATCATCTCCAATTTTTTAACCTTTTCTACGAAAGTCATAGATCCGTAGCATTAGGAGGAGCCTTAAAGATCATTTGGAAATAGGATCATATATTTAGAAAGTTAGGGTATTAGCTTTTGAGCACCACTCTCACATTCTGTAGATCAAGAAACTGCAGCAGAGGTTATAAATGACTTTTCCAGGGTCACATAGCTAGTAAATATCTGAAGTGGGATTTTAATCCAGATCCTTACACTAAATCCAGTGTATTACGTCCACATTGTTCCCTTCTATCCCCATCCCTCCCTTCCACTAGTTCTTACCTGTTAGGAGCATCCAAACGCCATTTAGTTTACAGATGATAAACTGGGTTTCTGGGAAGTTTTACACCTTGCTCAGAATGACACAACTGGTGAGCATCAGTCTTCAGAGGGACTTTAATCTCCAGCTTTTGACTTGAAGCCTAAGCTCTTTTAATTGCACTATCAATCTCCTTATTTTATACTTGAGGAAACTGAGACCCAAAGAAATAAAGCATTTAGCTAGGATCACTCACACTCTGTTCTAGGATATGAACCCAGGTTTCCTTACCTTAAATTGCATATCATTTCTGGTAGTAACTAAAAGGTCAGTATCTCAAGCAATCAGGGAATTATACTATTGTTAGAGACTGTCTTCTCCAGAATTATAATCCCTTTCCCCAAAATGCTTGACTAGCTACTTAATGCTTATTTTCACTACTTAGTCCAGACTCCACAGATTTCTTGATCTACCACCTTCTAGAGTACCTTCTTTTTCCTGCTTCCCCTCATCTCCTACAAACTACTTTATCGTTGTTTTATAGAGTATATTTATATATTTTATATATATTCTATATATACTCACACATGTATATGTTGGATTGTAAAATCTTTGAGCCCTGTTGAAGTGATATTAGTTCTTTAATAGATGCATGAGGGAAATGCCAACCTCAGAATCAAGAAGGCCTGGATTCTAGTTCTGCTCCTATCCTTAGGATCCTGGTCAAATGATTTAAGCACTCTAAACCTCCCCCCCCCCCCCCCCCCCCGCCTTTTTTATGGTGTGTGTGTGTGTGTGTGTGTGTGTGTGTGTGTGTGAGAGAGAGAGAGAGAGAGAGAGAGAGAGAGAGAGAGAGAGAGAGAGAGAGAGAGAGAGAGAGAGAGAGAGAGAGCGCACGCGCCAGAGCATTATCAGTCTCTGGAACCCATTGTGGTCCTTCCTATCTGACTAATTCCTTTTCCTCCTCATATCCCTGGAGCTTTATCCCTTGCAGAGATCTGTGCTGAATAGAGACCCCAAGCTTAGGCCCTGCAATCTATCTCCCTCAACACTTATTCTGCCATGTCCCAGGACATACATATCCATATAGAAGATGGCAATCAAAATTTATATTCCCTTGTAAGTTAAAAAAAAATACCTTTTTAAAAAGCTAAATAGTAACTTGATAGGGATCAACACAGCTAGTGGGATTTGGATTCAGCTCTTCCTGACTCCCAAGTCTAGTGCTATGGACCATATCGCCCTTCTTCTCTATAGTCCTAGAACTAGAAGGAAGCCTCAGAGACCATCCATTACAAGTTCCTAATTTTGGAATTAAGGAAAGCAAAGCTCAGGAAAGCTCTCCAGCTAGCCCAAGGCCACACATGTGGTGAGCATTAATTTTTTTAAATTTTCTTTTGTTTTTTATTAATTTTTATAATTATAACATTTTCTTTGACAGTACATATGCATAGGTAATTTTTTTTTAAACAACATTATCCCTTGTATTCCCTTCTGTTCCGAGTTTTTCCCCTCCTTCCCTCCACCCCCTCCCCTAGATGGCAGGCATTCCCATAGATATTAAAGATCTCATAGTATATCCTAGGTACAATATATATGTGCAGAACCGAATTTTTTTGTTGTTGTTGCTGCAAAGGAAGGATTATATTCACAAGGTTAAAATAATCTGGGAAGAGAAACAAAACAAAACAAAACAAAACAAAAACAATGGTGAGCATTAATTTTTAAAAGGGTTTTTAGTATTACATTGTGTGTGACTTTGTCTACCTCAGATGGTCTTCCATTCTACTTGATAGCCCATAGTATTTGGCACCATGCTTGATGTAGATATTCAATAAATACTTCTTAGTTTACTAATAATAATCTGTTACACTATTAATGAGGTGGCTTTAGAATGTATGACTGACACATTAAACACTTTTAAGCTATTATCACCAGATCTGGGATAATGAATTTGTATTCCCTAGGCAATGTTTGAAAATTGCAACCTCCTGTGTAGATAACTTTCAAGTGAAAGTAATGAGCTTTAAAAATAATAACATGCAACTCAAAGCATAGGATTTTCTGGAATTAAAAATGCATTTATAGAAAGTAATTTTAAAGGCTGCCCCCTATTAGTTTTTCCCTCATCCATGTATTATGTTCTAGGAAGTTACCTATGATCTTGGTGGTACTTGACATTAATGTCATTCCATTGTTGCTGTCCCCATCCCTATATATAGTCTTTAGTGAATGCTGACTATGATGGCTATTTTGTAGCTGGTTAGTTCAGATGACTAGAATGACTTAGTTTTTCTAATGCTATTATGCATTTGTAACTCTGAGTTGCCAAGCCATAATTGGGAAATGGTCACTCAAAGGGTGGTGTAAAACCATGGTGAGTGTGTGCAGGCTGCAGCACTTAAAATGCTGATATAAGAAAAAGCATTATACACACACACACACACACACACACACACACACACACACACACACATACACACACACATTTAGGATGAATCTGTACTAGAGAATTTATGGAAAGACAAAAGCAAAAATCTCACAGAATGAAGACATGTGAAGGGTTTGAAGCTTGTACTGGTGGAGGAAGAAGTGTTCACATCACTGAGGTCATAGATTCCTCTAAGTATGGGAGCATACATGTACTCATTGGTGGTATATATTTATACTGAGAAGGGACTTAGCTGTGTAGGAGGAGAAAAATAATTAGGTATTAATAAAGAAAGAAAAGGTATCCATGTGCAAGACTCAACAGTAGTATAAGTGCAAGATGTGCAGATATGTAAAAGTACTGCTGGTCTAGAGCTGGAATCCTACATAATAGAATGTAGAATGGAAAGATACAACTTCCTGCTTGATGACAGAAGGCATAGCTAAAATTAATGAGGAGGAGAATTTATAGGAAGGTAGATTTTACATAAGGAAAAATTTCCTAATGTATTACCATATGGGGTAGTGAGTCTCCCTGAAGCTAGTTGTGCTAAAGGACCATGCATTAGAGTATGTGTTAGACAGGATTTAAGATTCAGGTGGAAATTGAACTTAAGTCCCTTCCAACTCTTAAGATTTTGTGACATGAATTGGAGAAAGAGCTGTGTACACATGGGCATATATGTCAGAGTAGCTCCAGTATTATTCTGCGTAGCAAAAGACTCAGACATAGAAGAAAGCCTAAGCAACAATGACATCTACTATGAGATTGGGACACGTGGTCTATTTTGGTGAACTAGTTGAAAAATAGTGGCTCTCAGAGCAAAGTAGCCCATCCTTTATGGGCCAGTTATTGACATAGACATTACCCTTAAAGAATCAGCAAGGCCATCTTTGAATGTGCACAGGGCAGCATTTCATTAAGATGGTGACTCATAAAAGTCATTAGTAACTTGGAACATAAAATTTCTTTAATAACATTATGTAAGCCAAAACTATTTTAACTTGATCTTACTGGAAATGAGAATTATTTTTGTCTTTCAGAATCAGGTCTTTTTTTTTTTTTTTTTTTTTTTTTTTTACTAACCAGAAAATATATTGTTGATAAGGCCTAAAACTTTTTTTAGTAGCCAAGCCCTTTGATCTGGTTGTTGTTGCTCACCTATAACTCAGGATGTTCTTGTATGTCAAGTACAGTTTGTGTTCAAGTACCACCTTCCTTTTTTTTTATAAAATAATATTATGCCTTTGTGGCAAATTTTGCTGACCAAACACCAAAATTCCATTGACTGTTTTCCTATCCTGACTTGCTTATTTTAATTCATTTCACTACTTTATTTTGGGGATTTGCAAAGCTTATTTTGGCAGTGGAGAAAGTTATTGTTTTATTTCTGGCTACATGCATTTCACATGAATGATTACAAGTGAAGAACGTGCTCCAATTAAAAGGCGGAAGCTAGAGTAATATGGCCTTTTGCTTCCAGTTCTGTATGTGACCTTATGCAAAAATATTTTGTGTTTTGATTCAGTGTTAATGATTGTGATTTCCACTAAGCAAAGGACTAGAAAAATAATAAAGCTGGAGGAGTAACAATAGAGCATATTTATATAGAGTTTTCTGGTTTCAAAGTGCTATACATACCTTTCTGTATGATCCTAAACAAGAGATTACAAGAATTGTTGTACACTTTTAAAAATTTTACAAGTGAGGAAACTGAGAATCAAAGAACTTGCCTGAGGCCACGAGCTGTTAGTGGCAAAAGGCAAGGATGTATTCAGGCTTTATCTCCTATTATGCCACAGATGCTTTTTATCTCTATCTTTATAGCTGTCTAAGCAACATAAAAGTATTAAATGTCTCTAGTTATTTTTTCTAACCACATATTGGTTATCAGAAATTCTTATTCCATGAGAAATTAGAAGGTTATGGACTTCAAAGCTGATCCCTCACGGAAACAACACCTCTCTCTGTTACAATATGTGCAATCCACATCTGCTACCCAGTCAAGATACTATTCGTTGTTATTTGAAATCTCTAGGTCATTCTAGTTCTTCAAAGCTTCAGTTCTCTTCTAAGCCACCACCCCTTCATAGGCCACTTAATCATCTTTTCCCCAACTTGGTCCTGTGGTGAACCAGTTCAACTCTACACGTCCTCTTTGGGAGTACCTGGCCCCCTAATTATATAACTGGTTTTGTCTAGTCAAACTTCAGCCTTGGAATTCTACCATCATCCGCTACCTTTTTTTCCTACACAAATGCAGTTGAATGAAAGGGGAGAAAAAATATAACAACAATTCTGATTATATCCTCTGCAGATTTATGTTATACTGCCTCAACTGGGCCCTCATTACTGCACAATCCTTCTGTACTTCCGTTATGAACTCACTATGCCATTCTCTCCATTGGGTCTTTCAAACCTTTTCATTCTTCCTAAATCCTCCCATGATTTCTCCTTCTCTAAGGTAAGAATTTTGTGTCATATCTTGCAAAAAAAAATTGAGGCCCTTCATCTTCTTTTTCATCTCATATCACTCAAATGCCTTCTGCCACTTTCTCTTCCTTCACTCCTGTCTTACATGAATATTTCTCCTTATTCCATACCAGGAATGAGTACCAGGGCAAACAAACCCCTCTTATCTTTACACTCTATCCCATTCCACCTTGTCTTCTCTTACCCCCTTTATTGTCCCCCTCATATTTATTTTCCACATTTCCTAGTCTACTGGTTCATGTCCTATCCTAAAAAACACCTTACTTGATCCTTCCATCCCTGCTGATTATCATTCTATAACTCTCCTCATCTTTTGGCTAAGAAGAAACTCTATAATAGATGTTTGCCCTTCCTTTCCTCTTACAATCCATCTTCCAGCCTCTTCATTCCACCAAAATTGCTATATCCAAAGTTATCATTGACCTTTTGATTGCTCAATCCAGTGGGTCTTTTCTCAATTTTCATCCTTCTTGAGTTCTATGGATTTTGACACCGCTGATCCCCCTCTCTTCCTTTGCAACATCTCCTCTCTGACCCTACCACCAACTATCCTGGTGCAGAGCATTGCCATCTCATCCTAGACTATTGCAACAACCTGCTGGTAGGTCTGCCTGCCTTAAGTCTCTCCCTCCTCCAAGTCATCATTCATTCATCTGCCAGTGATTTACCTAATGTGCATAGCCTGACACTATTGCTGCCATGATACTCAGTAAAGTTCTTCCTCTCACCTTCAAGATCAAATATAAAATAATCCATTTGGTCTTCAAAAGCCTTCATGACCTAAGTTTCCCTTCCCCACTTTTTTAGACCTCTTAAACTTTTCTCAATGCCATCTACTTTTTTATCGCTGTCACTAGATAAAGTAGTTGTTCCATGAACAAAACACTTTGGGCATTTTCTCTGGCTATTCTCCATGTTAAACCAAACATGGAGAACATCCAGAGAAAATGCCCAAAGTGTTTCCTCATATTCCCCTACTTGCTTTCTTCATGTCCTAACCAAAATCCCAACTTCTAAAAAAAAGCTTTTCCAATCTTCCTCAATTAGTATCTTTATGTCCTCTTTTTATTTACTGTTATCCTGTATATTTGTACATATTTATTTCCTTATTGTAAGTTTACTGAGGACACAGTCTGTCTTTTGTTTCTTTTTGTATAGCTGACATAGTACAGTTTTTGACACATACCAAGGACTAATAAATGTTTATGGACTATGTTTGCATTTTGCAAAGTTACTACTAAATGGGCTTAACTGTTAAAAGCCTATTTAGTGGAGGAGACTTGTTTCAGTTATAGAAAACTTAGCAGAAATACATTATTAACTCACTTATGCTTCTTTTAATAATGAGGTTTAGTAATGAGTAATTTAGGATAAATGGGTAGAAGTTTCAAGAAAACAGATTGTGTCTTAATATAAAGAAGAATACTCTAACAAATAACTTTGGAAAATGGAATGGGTTAGTATATCATTTGTAAACCTATTATTATCACATGCTTTTTAAAGATAATAATTGTTATATTTGCATCAAAGCCTAGTAGTGGTTTCCTTATACATTGTAGTTATTTAGTATGTATTTTGTTTTCATGAATGTTGTTAAATAATTTAGCATGCCAATTAACCTAAGCATTTGAAACAAGAAAATCTTATTTTTCTGATTTCAACTTTGTTTCAGTTTTATCAATACTGTTTCAAAGAACTCTTTTTTCTGAGATACACCAAATGTGCAAATTATACCATATTCATGTGCATAACTATCCATTTAAGACTATCACTGATCCTTCTATGAATCTAAACATATTTTCCACAAACATTTTTTAATATTGCTATTTGCAAATTCAGTCTCACAATGTCTTTGCATTTCTTCTACCTATTTCAGTGATTTGCACAAAGGTGGGAGCTTAGTAAATGTTTGTTGAATTTAAACAAAGCAAACTATAGCTTTTTAAAGGAAGGTATTCCATAATCGGTTCTCTTTGCGAAATAAGATTTTCACAATGTTTAGAATGAAAAAAAATCATTAACAGTAATTAGAAGTTAGGTTATGAGATTAATTTGTGTTCATTTTTTATAACTACAAGAATTTAATTTAAAAAAAAAACATTTTAGGGGCAACTAGGTGGTGTAGTGGATAGAGCACCAGCCCTGAAGTCAGGAGTGCCTGATTGCAAATGTGGCCTCAGACACTTAACATTTATTTCCTAGTTTTGTGAGCCTGGACAAGTCACTTAACCCCCATTTCCTCAGCAAAATAAATAAATAAGTAAATAAATTAGAAAATATTTTAGGCAGCTAGTATTTATCAGGAGCTGTGCTAAATACTGGGAGGTACAGATACAGTAAAGGAAATAATCCATTGTCTCAATTATTTGTACATGACAAAAGGAGTAAATGGGCTGTGGGTTTGTATGTATGTGTATATATTAAAAATATATATTTTTTTAGGATAGAAATTTTGTTTGTGATTTTAAAAATTGCACTTGAACATGCCATTTGTTTTTAATTGATAATAAGATAAACATAGAATGCTTAAAGTTGTAAAAACAAAGTGTTGGAGAATCATTTGTCTCAAACTTCTTATTTTGTAGATAGATGAAAACATTGATATGTCACACCCAGTGTGACTTAAGTGATTTGTTTTCAGAATCACATTTTGAGTTAAAAGTAGAGCTGGGCCTAAAACTTTTTTTTTTTTTCCATTATAAACTGAATATAGGTTCTGTTGCCTTTTCAAGGATTTTATTTATGGGATAGACTTTCCACATTATGACTTTTGCTGGAAAAAAACAACAACAGTGACAAGGACATTATTTAATGAAAACCATCTTTAGAATTGGCTTTTACCAATTGCTAAAGCCTCCTAATCATATTTATTCTGCATCATTTACATTCACTTTATTGCAAAGTTCTAACATTTGTTGAAGGAAAATAGGCTTGAGGTTTAACTCAGGCCATTGCTTAATTTTCTTTGAGAAAACAACACACACATTGTAAACACTTTCTGGGCAATTCTCCAGTATTGCAGTATATTAAGAAGCTCACATTAAGTAATGAGTTTCAGGAAGAAAAACCCTAGAGGTTTCTGGAATTTTTTTCCCATTAGAATCTAAAGTTTCATAAAGGGAAGCCAGCAATATTTCTCTTACCTTAATATATGTGGCATTGTGGATTTGTTTAGGTGTTTTTTACTTACTTCAATTTAATTGAAATTCTGTTTATGAAAGTAGAATGGTAGTGATAGAAGGAAGGGAGGAGACAACCATAGTGCATTTGCAGTTATTTTAAATAATAAGTCTACATTGATTGAGTACCATAGGTAGTACAGTGAACTATAATTCTTGGTTTTTTATTTCTAGGCTGTGTTTCACTCTATTTAAAGATAGAGTTACTTACATCGATAAATTGATGTCACAACCTTTTTTGGGTCTCAATTTCCTTATCTTTAAAAGAAAGGAGTTGAATTAGGTCCCTCTAAAAGATTTTTTGAAGAAGTTGGATCTTTAATTTTGAAATCCACTTTTTATAATAAACATTTATTATTTAGTATGTCCAGAGCAAAGTTTTAGCAAAATCTTTATAAGATTCTTAAACATTATTTTAAAATATGTTTATTTCTAAAGTTAAATAACACTAAATCATAGGCATTTATTTTAAAGTTATTTTTATATTATTAAATATTTTTGTTAGTTTATTGCATAAGTAAAAGCAAAACAACAAACATAAAGTTTTTTTTTTTTTAAGTATACTATCCCAGTCTGCATTCTAGGTTCATCAGTTCTTTCTAGAGGTGGATAGCATTTTTCATTATGGGTTCTTTGGAATAATCTTGGATCATTGCCTTGACCAGAATAGCTAAGTCTATCACAGTTGATCATCCCACAATATTTCTGTTACTCTGTACACACTTATGAATCACAAGATTTTAGAGTTGGAAAGTCTCAGAGTCTAATCCAAACTCACAATTTTACAGTTGTAGAAAATGGGTCCTCAAGAGATGAAGTCATTTGTCCAATGTCACACAAGCTTGAAGAAGTAGGGGCATAAATCATATTTAAGTTCCAGGGTTAAATAGCTATTCTGGCTTGAAATATTCCAAATAATTTTTATTAGAAATCTTAAAAAGTATTAGAAACATTATAAACCTAATCTATTGCCAATTTTTTGTTTTTATTTTGGCCTTTACTATATCTGTCTCTACTCATACAACCACGAATTTTTTCATCTTTTGCTTGGACTGTTGTCATAGTTGTCTAAAAGGCCTTCTGCCTCAAATGTTCCCATCTGCACCCATCCCTCACTCAAAGAGATCTTTCAATTGCATCTCACTCTCTTCTTCCAACCCCCTGCTAAACCTTAGTATGTTTTTCTTACCTCCAGAGTGCTCCATCTCCCTTGCCTTTGTAGTTACTCCCCCTACTTTTGCCTGTTCTCCCACTTCACCCCTACCTTTTAGCTCTCCTAGCTTCCTTCTAGACTCATTCCAGGCACCATCTTCTCCAAGAGATTTTCCCCAGTCCCTTTTTTTTTAATCCTGATTTTCTATATACTTTCTCCCCTTTTAGAATGTAAATTCCTTGAGGGCAGTTACTATTTTTTCCTTTCTCTATTTATGCAGGCACAGTGTCTGCTGCATAGCAAATGCTTATGACTTGGTAGTAATGAAAGCCTTGTAAATAAAGTGCTAGGCTTGAAATGAGGAATCCTGGCTTGAAGCTCACATGAGGCAATTATTTAATATGTTTGGGCTTCCATTTCCTTAATCATCAAATGGGAATAATAGTATTTGACATGTAAAATAGGGATAATAAGCTTTTAACTCCACAGAGTTATTGTAAGACACAAATGAGGTAATATGAGTTAAAACACCATATAAATATAAGTATTACTATCTTTACTTACAATTTACAAATTTGTTCAGAGGGTGAACAAAAAGCTTTGTAAATTGTTAGCAGAATGTATGTCACTTTATTCCTTAAGCTGCTTTATGTAGGCAATGCAAGTTGCCACATACATGAAAATGTTGTCTACCTTTAAAAACAAACAAACAAACAATTTTTTTAAGTAGGAAAATATGCCAAGTAAGAAAAGTCTACTTAGAAAGATTGCATCAATTACTGTTGCAGATTTATCAACACAAATTTTATTTTCTCTTTCTCTTAGATCTCTCCAAGAACAGATTGATTGAAGTTCCCATGGAATTATGCCATTTTGTATCTCTGGAGATATTGAATCTGTATCACAATTGTATCAAAGTTATTCCAGAGGCCATCGTCAACTTGCAGATGCTAACTTACTTAAATTTGAGGTAGGTTAACCAAACATACTTTTAAAGAAAACAGTAGATAAGTATTTTTTAAAAATAAAGTAATAGTCATGCTTTGATTTCCCACATTTTTATTTCTAAATTTGTTAAGTCTGTTAATATTGTTTTAGGCTTACTTGAATATAGCCATGAGTGCTTTTGTTTCTGTTTTTTGTTTTAAATTATACTATCCACACTTTTCTTCTTTCATATTTGTGGCTATTATGCGGAATGGCTTGCAGTATTTATAGAGGGATTACTGTGGTTATTCACTGTGCCACAGTCTCTCATTTTCCTCCCTCTATTTTCCTCTTTACCCAAAATATGCTAAGATCTGATATAGAGTGGGTCATCTCCATGGTTGTTTCTCTTGGATGGATATTATATGTGGACACCGAGTTGAGTCCAAAATTAATTTGGAAGAGGAAAGCAGAGTGGATTTCTTTGGGAAACTGCACATTTCTTCTCAATACTCTATACTCACTGATGTGGGCAAACTAGAAATACTAATACTTTAAAACTTGAGAAATCAACTCTGCTAAGAAGCCATCCTTCCAGCCAGTGAAGAAGACAGCCAGGTGCGGAGGAAGACAGTTCTTGAGAAGTTTCCTCTTTCCCTTTTCCCTTGGATTTCTTTGAGTTTTCTTCTTTAAAAGTTTCCCCTATGGTCTTTGTTGGCATTTTTTCTCATGCTGTTATTTAGCTGTAGATAGAATTTACTGCATGTTGTGATCTATATTCACAAGTAACTTGACAGAGCAGACCTAGTACTGGAATGGCCAGGGTTGCTAATGGCCTCACATAATATACATAGACATTTTTCAACAGTTTAGAATCTGCCTAAACCTCCCCTCCCAATTCAGCCTTGCAGTTTGGATTCCTTGAGAGACAACTATTCTAGATTCCAATAGTATGAGTCTGTATTACATAACTCTTGATATCCCACCAATGTGTTTGCCTTTAAAAAAAATAAATCAAAAGATAAAGCTGTCTCAAAGCAGAGGCATTTACTTTAAAAAAAAAAAGCCTTTGTTTTCTAAGATCAATAGCAACTTGATGTGCTCCCAATAAAATGGAACACATTTTCCCCAAAGATACATCTTAGTGGGGAGAGAGGGCACATAGAGTTCATAAGTTCCTAGAGATTTACATAGGGAAAATGTGGGGTTAAGGCATGCATAGGGAGGGACAATTCATGCTTCCATTGTTGGTAGGACATCAGGGCTACTGATGTCTGAACACCTACTTTAGTCTTGCCATCTGCATTAGAAGGAGCTCTCTCCGGGCCCTTGCAAGGACTTCAGGATTAGATATTCACGTTTGACTCCAGCATTGGTCTCAGGTGCCATCTCCCTGGGCTCAGATACTGCTGTGCACTTTTGGAAAGAACAAGAACCCCATACACCCCATATATAGGAATAACCTCTCTAATTTCATTCTCTTAGACAGGGGTTCTCAAACTACGGCCTGGGGCCAGATGCGGCCTGCTAAGGACATTTATGCAACCCGCTGGGTTATGGCAAATGGGCTGAGGGGCAGAGACAGAGTGTGAGTTTTTGTTTTTACTATAGCCGGCCCTCCAACAGTCTGAGGGACAGTGAACTGGCCCCCTATTTAAAAAGTTTGAGGACCACTGTGACTTAGAACCTCAGCCGTGAGTCTGTCTCTCAAGTAGCAAGGTACTCCCATGATTTCTCTTTTTAGTGACTCTTTGACTCATTGATGTCAAATTTGAATAGAAATGAAGGCATTAAATAATACTTATGTGGGCTGCATATTGACTAAGTTTTAAAATGTCAAATTATCTGTGTTTTGCTGTTTTTTTATTTTGTTAATATTTCCCAATTAACATTTTAATCTGGTTCAGTCACACTGGGAAGCAGTCAGTCATCTGTTTGACATCTCTGCTCTGCAGTGGGGAGGCCATGTGCTTCTACTGAAAGATTTGATTGCCAGGGGTAAGGAAGGGGTCAGGGAAGCAAAGAGAATTCCTCTTCCATTTTTTGCACTTTCCAAGTCAATGCCAAAAGAGAATAAACTTTCAAGACCCAAGTTCTTCTTCCGTAACTGACTTATTTCCTCTTCTCCTACTGAGTAGGGAAGAATTGCTCTTTAAAGCTGGCTGTCTGAACTCTGCATCTCACTTTTTAGCATGCTTAGTTCTACCACATTTAAATTTTCAGTCTTTCTAGTTCATCTTCTTAATGAGTGAGAAGAGAAAAGGACATTAGGTCCATTGTCTTTATCAGTTCTTCGCTGAGTTCCCTGAACTTTTTATATGTCTGAAAGGGTTGCTTCATGATCTCTCCTTTTCTCTCTGATCTGCTCCTTGTATATTGTAATTTTATCAAATGGTTGGAGGGAGACTCATCTGATCTGGGGGGGATCCTCTCATCATTTTTCCCCAAGATAGTGAAAATATCTAAAATTACTCTGTGTAAATATGATAAATTTGAATCAAAGAAATACTTCCTGTCTACTTTTAAGAGCCACTTTGAGTCAATGAAATCATGTATATAAAGTATAACAATGATTTGAAAGCTTGTTACTATTTGATCTCAATTTATTTTGTATTCTTTACTCTAATTTGTCTTCATTTATCATAAATAACAAAATAGATAATCTATTCTTTGAGTCCTTGTTTTTTTGAATATTGAAATGCTATAATAGTAACTTGTTTTTATTTAGCATTGTATAGTCTGCAACTGGATTTTATATAAATTATTCCACTTGATTTACAAAACAGCTTCATGAGCTAGGCAGAGAAACTGTTTTCTGAATTTTTAAAAATGAGGCTGTTGAAGGCCAGAGAGTTTCTGTAAGAGACTCTTAGTCATGTGGCTGGCTAGTGGTAGAGCCAAGATCCCAATCTAGCTTTTTTTGATTCTTGTGATAGAACTAAAATTTTTTGATGAATTAAAAATTAGCATTATATGACTATAAGCATAAAGAATTAATATTACTCTTTCAAACAAAGTGATCAGGAAGATTGTAACATTGTATTACACAAGAATGCCAAGGCATTTAATTCTGCTTAGATAATAGATTAAATTGAAATATCCAGGCTTTGAAATTCAGCATTTATTTAGCAGATATTATGAGCAAAGCACTGTGCTAGTAATAGGGATTAGAAACAGAAAAGCAAGACAATCTCTGCTCTCAAGAAGTTCATCTACTCATCTAATGGAGGAGATAACATATCTAGGGAGTTTCACAAGTCAGATGGAAATGTCCCATGGCTCTTGGGATGCTGGGTCAAACAAACGGTAATGGTGTTTCTTTAATATCATCTTAATTGAAAAAAATTCTGTCAGTTTCTGATGTCAGACTATTTGACAGTACTGAGGATTCTGGTGGCAAGAAATTTCTGGATCTAAAGGAGCTGTAGGTATAACACCTGCAAGAGTAATTATCAGACTGGCCCCACAAGGGCTGCTTCTCAGGATGTTGGCTGAAGGCACTGTGCTGGAAGCATTGCTAAACCCTGGGCTCTTGAGTTCAGGGTCCTAGACTTTCTCCATCATTGTCTGAGAGGAAGATACTGGTCAAGGTGGTTATGATGGTTTGCTTTGCTTGCCACATACTATCTCCTGTTTCTGTTTCAGATTCCCAGAAAAAGCACTGGCCTGTGGCACTCCCTAGACAATAAACTCCAGCGTTTCTCTGTGACTGCTCACATCAAATTAAAAATTCTCCTTTTGGCATTCAAAGTCTTTTATAAACATCCCTACCCTCACTGCCCCATAATTACCCACTTTCTAGTTTTCATACACCTTACCTTACCCCATGTGCTTGGCTATCCAGTGACACTAGCCTCCTTGCTGTCGCTCAAAAAAGATGCATCTCTCAATTCCAGGCATTTTCTCTGACTATCCTTTATGCATGGAATGTTCTTCATCTCCACCATCCTGCTTCCCTAATTTCCATCAAGTCCTAACTAAAATTCTGCATTCTGACTTCTAATTCTGTGTCTTCTCTCTGTTGATATTTCTAATTTATTTTGTATATAGTTTATATATAGCTATGTCTATATTGTCCCTCCTATTAGATTGTGAGCTCCTTGAGGGGGAGGACTCTTTATTTTGCCTCTTTAATTAATTAATTTTTCCCTTAGGGATTAACACAGGGCCTAGGCACTTTAAAAAATATATATATATTGACTTTGATTAACTTGCTACTTCAGCTACTCTGACTTGACTGCCTGCCTTGTGAGTAGCAGTTTGGTCAAGATGACTGATTCCATCTCCACAAGAGTTTCTTCCCCATGTGATGATGGAGAGCTGGTCTACAAGCAGGATGGTGTTTGGGGGGTGTTGCTGCTCCCAGGGCTCTTATTGCTCAGCTGCCTTTAGTGATGGTTGCTTACTAGTGATGTAGAGAAAAAAAGTGGGTTCCATATCCACAGTACCCTCTTCCATCAATGGCTATAGAGGCTAAGCTGGAAAAAGATCCAGGGTTAGGATATTACAGGGCCATTTCCAAGGCTCTTTTATTCCTTGGGCTGGGCTATATTTATTGGGGTCTGAGGAGAGATAGTAGTCAAGGTAGTGGTGATGGTTTCGTTTGTTTGGAGTGAAGAACAGCATAAGTGGAAGGTATTTCTAGATAAAATATTTACTTTTAGCTTGTGAAATGATTCAGGAAATGTCATATTTATATGTAATAAATGTAACAATATTAGAAAATGTCCATTATAAGAAATTAGATGGTAATAGTCTCTGATATGTATGGCAATATTTAGTAGTAAAGGATTTTACATAATTTATTATGTAATCAATTTTAACCAACAGTACAAATTCAACATGATATGATAATCATGTTATTCTATCCTCTTTGAATACATCATGATAAAGTATTAGAGTATATTTCTTTTACTCCTACTTGGACTTATGCAAATAAAAACCATAACTATCCAGCATCTTAGATATGACAGAATATCTATTTTTCCCATTATTTTCAGAACATATATCTTATATTCTATCTGGGATATGTCAAAAGATGTCATAAAATGAGACCTTCATAAATGCCTGAAAGTCATATTATCTCTAAGATTATATAATATAGCACAATTCTACAATCCAGGCCATTTGGGGGTAGATCCATATACATGAAAGAGTATTAGAGAAATATTGTCTTTATTATTATCAAATACAAACAATAACTCTAATGAAAAGAATATCAGTGTTGGGAGAAAAACCTGTCTTCCTTCTTGCCTGCCTTCATTATTTGATTTTTTTTTGGTTATTTTTATTTTTGAGGGTAATGTTATATAATGAAAAAAGCCCTGGATTTGGAGGCAGAAGTGCTGAGTTCACATCTCAGCTACAATTCTTCTTGGCCATCTGATTGTGAAGGGGTCAGGTTACTTCTTTAGGCTTCAGTTTCCTCAGTCATAAAATGGAGGTGATACTAAAACTCTGTCATGCAAGCCTTTGACAAGTTCTCTCTTTAACTTCAGATTTCTCATCTGTAAAAAAAAGGGAATGGAACTAAATGACCTAAAGTACCCTTTCAACTACAAAACTGATCCTCTAGTTTTCCTTCATAGAATTCTTTTGCATGTCTTATAAGTCTTCTGAGCACTGTATAAGAGTATGTTCATCTAACTACAAACTGTGTAAGGTAGACATTCTTTGGGGTCTGATTTAATTAAGTAATAAAAATTATTTTTTATTATCCATCAATATAGATACTTATTTATAAGCTAATGCTTAAAACCAACTTGTTCTCTTAAATACTTAAAATTTTCTGTTTTAATCTTATTTATATTACTAACTTATTTTCCACTAAATTTCTTCCCTCCTTCCATAGGTAAACCTTTACATTACATTTTTTCAAATGATCATAGGTTTCATAAGGTTGAAACCTGAAATGATAATAATCTTTTGGAATATTTCCAAAATTTTGTTAATCATCTAATTAAGCATATGCTTAAAACTAACAACCATATGTTTTCTGTCATGTTCCACATTTATTATTCCACACTGTGGAAATTTAAGGATAAAAATAAAACAGTCTCTACTTAATTGGAGCTTAAATTCTATGTACCTTGAGAGAAGAGATGCCATACTTAGTTGGATTAAATCCACTGGACAAATTCTAAATTGATCTATAGCCTTTGTGTAGGAATTTTCATCTTGAGTCCATAGGTATGGAGGGAAATGATCTTAATTTCAATATAATTGATTTACTTTGTAATCAATTATATAAAATTAAGATGTAATTTTATATAATTTATTATATTTTGTATAATTTTGTTATGCATTTAAAAACATTATTCTGAGAAGTGAGTCTTAGGCTTTACTAAACAGCCAGAGAGATCCACAACACAAAAAAGGTAAAGAACCCTAACTTTAGGAATGTCCAAAAAGCCTTGTATGTAGTATATACTCAATAAATACTTAATAATAATATTTATAGATTAGTAGCTTAACTAAATTATTATGTATGGCATGTTCCCTGAGAGATCGATGGTGCTTAAATGCCAAATGACTTTTTGCCAATAAAATGTATCCTTGCTTAGAAATAATTAAGTTTCAAAGTAGAGAGATGTTTTATCAGAATGGGAAGATCTTTATTGGGACATACTGTCTAACATCTTAAAGTTTCATGTTTTCTAAGATGAAATGAATGTTAGACACATATAAAGTATTCTTTAGTTAAAGTTTATATAGTGTATACTTAGAGAATCTAAGATTTTTAATTACTTCCAGCAATATTCACACTCAGAGGTTATGTTGGTTTAGTAAATGTGTGATCATGTCTCCTTGCTGTTATAGAGTATCTTATTCCAATGAAAGTGGCCAAGAATAATAAAAATGAATAGCTTTACCACCAAATAGGAACAAACACTTTGGGCTTGTGAATAACACTGAAAAGTGTCTTGAAATTTAATGTTTGTTTTAAAAGCTCTAATGAGGCAATTTGGTGATATTGTTTAGAAATCTTAAAACTTGTAAGTTGTAAGGGACTTCATATGTTGTGTTGGCCTGCCCTGTGCTTAATATCACTCTTTGAATTCTGATTTTGTCACCCATCTCCTTAACTGTTTTTTCCAGCTTCATTCACACCATAGGGAAAATTTTAAAACAAAACAAAACAAAAAATCCAAAATCTCATAGAGTATCTGCGTCTATAGACTGCACCACGCCAAAGCCTTTAATTCCTCCATTAATCAACACTTTATTAAGAGCAGGTTTTTCAGAAAATTAAGAATTCTTTTAAATACATGATTATTTAGTCTACATTTCTCCATCTTTTCCTTGAAGATAAAATGGGACTATTTTTAGTCTTATGTATATTTCTGTTTCTAGTTTTAGAGTCCATTACAGTAAATTCAAACTAAATGACACTACAACTATCTCATCTGTAGATTCTTTCCGATACTTACAAGTTGATCAAGAAACTTGAGTTCATATAAACAGACACTATTATGGCATGGTGGATAGAATTCTGACCTGAAATCTAAAAGACCAAAGTTAAAATCCTTTGTGCAGGATTTAATTAGCTTTGTGATGATGGGCAAGTCACTTAACCTCTGTCTACCATAGTTTCTTTTTCTGTAACATAGCACTTATTGCCCAGGATTGTTGTAAGGACCAAATGAGATAACATTAGTAAAACATTATACAAGCCTTAAAGAGTTATGTGGATGGTCCTTTGTAATAATAATAATGATGATGGATGATGATGATAATGATAATGGTGTTAGTTATTAGAATCTTAGAATCAGAAAGCTTACTTGGGTTTGTCATAATTCTGCTATTTACAGCTTAGATGGACAAGTCATTCAGTGCTTCAGCTTTCTTCATTTGTAAAAACAGATGATAATAATAATGACATTAAAAAGTTGTGAGGATTTACACTTTGCAAAGTTTAAAATGACCTATAAACATTGTAATTACTATCTTCTCCAGGACTTCAGTTTCCTCTTAGTTATGCATGGATGTCTCTTTCTTGTCTGAAAAATTGTTCTTAACAGAAAAGATAAATGAAACATCAAAGATAAATGATTTTACTTGTTCTTTGTCCTCTGTGAAAATTACAGCATCTGCCTTTGTGATGTGCACTTTGCAAAATCAAATTAAGTGATAAAATATAATAAAATTGGTTAAGCACTTATTATACCAACTGATCCAAAATATTTAAGTGTCTACTTTATGCCAGATACTACAAGTTCTGGAGATACAAAGAAAAAGCAGATATTTCCTGACCTCAAAGAACTTGCATTTTAATGAGGGATAAAAACACATATACATATGTATGTGTATGTAGGTCTGTATAATTATATCTATATATGTGTGTATATAGATGTGTGTGTGTGTATATATATATACATACATATATATACATATGTATATATGTCTCACTCTCCATAGATGTGTGTGTATGTATGTGTATGTATATATATATATTATATATATATATATATATATATATATATATATATATATATATATATATATATCATTCTCCATAAATCAGTAGAAACAAGGTACACATAAAATAAGTAGAACCTTAAAAAGACTTTAGCATCCAGGAGTACCAGAAAGGCCTTCTGCACTTTAACTAAGTCTTAAAGGTAATTAAGAATGAATAGCATTCCAGACATGAAGAATAGTCAGTACAAAGACAGTAGGATAGGCAATAGAGAGATTTGTGTGAGAAACCTAAAATAGACTACTTCTTTTGAAATGTAGACGATATGCAGAAGAGTAATCATAAGAATTCTGGAGAGGTAGAAAGGGATTAGGTTGTGAATAGCTTTCAGGGTAGGAGGATCTTTTATTTTATCCTAGAGGTAATAAGGAAACATAAAAATTAGTGGAGAAGGTTACTTGGTTAGGTCCATATTTTAGGAAAACCATGAAAAACACTTTACTGGTAATATAGAAAATGGATTGGAATGGGGAGATATTTGATGCAGAGAATCCAATTAGAAAGTACACTAATCTAGGCAAGAAGTGATGAGGGCCTGATGGCAGCTATGTGAGTGGAGAGAAGGGAATGTATGCAAGAAATGTCATGGAAGAAAAAAAAATCCCATGATTTGGCAATGGTTTAGGTATATGTGATGAACACGACTGAGGAGTTGAAGATGACACCTTGACTAAAAAATTATCTATTTATAGTCTACATGGGGATATGAATACAAAAACACAGACTATACTTTCTTTCAAGGAGCCTATATTCTGACAGGGCAGACTAGAAATAAAGAGGAATGGAGACCAAGAAGGAAATTTTGGTCCAGAAAGTTATAGAGATGGTGATTGGATCCAGAGGGGAACAGATTGACATCCCCTATCCATGAATAGTGGTAAAATTGATTATGGTTCCAGAATGTGAGAGGATAGGAATGATATGTATCCAGCAGCAAGATAGTTGGAGAAGAGATGTCTGGAGAAGAGGGAGAAAAATGAAACATAGTGGCAAGGACTTTTCTGAATAAAATAGTAGTCCAGAAAAAGTGGACTCCAGACAGGACATTGGGGTCTCAGCATAGAAGTTTCTTCAGGGCAGCAAGGCAGTTGGCAGAGTCTGAGCAAAATAAAATGGGAGAATAGGGAGTAGGTAAACATGCAGAAAGGAGAAAAATGCTTAGAAAGTTTAGAAGTCTGTGAATCTAATAGTGTATATGTTTCTTCATTTCAAGAGTTCTATGATTCTATAGGTTTTCAAAAAAAAAATGGAAAGGATTATAAAACTTTGACAGTAAGAATCCTTATTTTCTTTAAATGCTCTGAATTAAGCTGCAGCATGTTTATTAAAAGTTCCAGTCACCTAAAGAGCATAGGAATGAATTCTCAGAAATTCCCTTTAAAGGGAAGGGAAGCTTCTTGGAGAACACTCTTCTACTGTAAAAGGAATCTTTCTTTGGCTGTTTGCTGTGCAATCTGTCATCCTTTTTGGCTGCTGAAGTAATGCAGTTTCCTTCTGGTGGCATAACCTGTATCCCTGCATTCTTTTGGGGATTGGCCTGGGAAAAAATCTTTATGTCACCTTTTAGAAATACAGATTTTTTTTTACTACCAGTGGGCCTAGGAGAGGCATATTGATTTTTGGATTTTCTCAGAAATCAAGGACTTTATTTTGTGTTTGTTTTTGATTTCTTTTTAGAAAGCTAGGGTGATTTTAAGATGATTAAACAAAAAGTTAATTTCTATTGATTCTCTTCATACCATAGAAATGCACCCTCTTTTCATAATATTTCTGAGGGATTCTTTGTTTTCAAAATACTATTTCTGTTCTGTTTTTTCAAAAACTCAGTTTTTATCTGCATGACTTACACCAATTTTATTGTCTTTAGTTTCCTCATCAGTTTTAAATCTGATGAAGGACTTGGTTGTTGTTTTGTAAACTGGAAAATATGAGCAACTATTTTATTTCTTCCCCAAGTAGGGAAAATCATCACTACAATCAGTTGGTTGTTTTCTGCCCAAGATGAAAGGCCTGATCTTATTCAGAAAAAAAAAATCAGTTCTTCAGAAAAGCTATTTTGAAATAGGTGAAGATATCTGGGTGAGAGTAAGAGAACAAAATAAACATCTTGATCTTGAAGAGGAGGAATAAAAGAAAATAAATGGAAACTGTGGGGCTGTCTATCTTTTCTGGAATGAGTGAACAAACTAGCATATAAATGTAACATTGTGCTGTAAAAATATTATGAAGGAAGTAATTTCAGAAAGTCTGGGGAAGTAAGAACTGATGAAGAATAAAATCAGCAAATTTAGGAGAACATTTTTTATGACAACACTAAAGGAAGAATAGATTTGAAAGGCTTAGGATCTCTGGTCCAAGCAATGGCAGACACATTTGATCTGCCTCCTGATGAAGATGTGATAGATTCAAGGTACAGGGAAAAGTACATTTTTGAACATGACTCCTGCATAGATGTTTTGTTTGACTATTCTGCCTTGTTTCAAAAGTAGTTGTTTCCCCATCATTCCCCCAAATCCTTTCCCCTGATTTGGAGATTAGAGAGGAGGAAGATTAGCAGTAGAGATGCCAAAATAGGTGCATTTAAATATTTTTTATTTAATATATTCTATTCCCTCCAGTAACATTTACAACAATTTTTTACATTTATTTTTAAAACTTTGAGTTTCTAGATTCTCTTTCATAATCCCCATTCCAGCCTCTATTAGGAAAATTCATTGTGAAGTTGTATAAAACATTTCCATAAAAGTCATGTTGTGAAAGAAAACATAGGTCTCTCTCCACAAAAACAAAACAAAACAAAACAAAAACAAACAAACAAAAAAAAACCCAACACAATCCTCAAGAAAAGTAAAGTTAAAAAAAAGAAAGTATGTCTCAATCTGTAATTCAGATACAACCAGTTCTTTCTCTGGGTGTGGATAGGATTTTTTTTCTTTTTTATCATAAATCCTTCATGAAGAGTAGTCCATGGATCATTATATTGCTGAGAATAGCAAAATCATTCACAGCTGATCATCCTAGAACATTGCTGTTACTTTGTATGTAGTACATTTCTCTTTGTTTGAATTCATGGAGGAATTTCCAGGTTTAAAACATTTTTAAAATGCAGAGAAGAGTGGTGCACATCCATAATGCCAGTTCATGGCAAGGCTGAAGCTGGAGATCTCTTGATTTCTAAGTTGCTATGAGCTATGCCCACACATGATTCAGCATTAGTATGATGAGCCCCCACAGTAGGGAGCCAAAGGTTGCCTAAGGAGGGGAGAATCAGTGGCCCAAGTCAAAAGGAGCAACAAAAATCCCCTGTAGAAAGGTTAGATCTATGAGTAGCTCCTACTTTCATCCTGGAGGAAATGGGGAGACCTAACTTATCAAAAAAGAAAAAAGAAAATGAGGAATTTTAGAAGGAAGAACGGAGAAGCATGACAAATAATATACCAAATTTATGCTTTCTAAAATATGTTTAAAATGAAAGTTATGAAATGGACATTCATGTTTTAATTTCTAGTTCTCTTCTTGTATTCAGGTGTGTATATACAAATGTTCTTTTGGGGAGGTAGTGTTCAACTCAGAATAAAAAACAATGTTCACAAACGAAGTGGGTAAATGCAGAGAAGACAGTGTTTTGTAAAACGGCAAGCACTGAGTAAATATGTGCTGTTAGACTTATGTTGCTTCAGGAACCAGAAACATATATGGGGTATTTTATAGTAATTTCACAGTAGAAACCTCATTCTTCCTCCTCTTCTTCTGCATTTTCCTTAAACCTTAAAGCTAATGTGTGCTAACCAGCCATTTTTCACAATGGAGAGTTTCACTGTGCTTACTGGTAAATTATTATCAAGAAATGTGCTCCTTGGCTATGGTAATTGAGTAGGCTGCTGATTCAGTGAATAAATAGTTAGATATTTCTTATCAGATTCCATTCCATTTAGCACAGCCTATATTTGGTAAGAGTGTTATAGAGGTTTTTTCCATTGCACATATCACCTGTGTGATAGAATTTCCAACTCTGTAGATCAGTGCACATGCTGAAGGTGAACATTGAAGACATAAAAGGATGGCATTGTGGACTTAGTAACTAGGTCATTGCCAGAATGCTGGTTCTGTTCTCATCATGACCACTGGGTACTTGAGTTGGTCTATCAAATGGGGGCTAATATCTAATCCCAATCCTATCTTTTAAAGTTATAAGAATTGCACATGTATGTACATCTCAGCCCATCCCAGAAGATAAATCCTATAATCACTTGAGACATATAAAGGTTAATTGACATTCCCAGGGTGACATAGTGAGAAACATCAGGGGCAGGATTTAAACAAAGGTCCTCTTAACTCTGAGCCCAATAATCAAACTAGTATACACAACTGCCTCTGTCTTCTAAAGTGTCTTAAGAAAGTTTGCTATGTAATCTTAATCTTCTCCCTCCCACCAAAAGTGCTCTGTACATAACAGGATCTTAATAAATATTTGTTGAAAGAATGAATAAATGAGATCAAACTTAAGTACCTCTTGTCTGCATTCATAAACTCAAAGAATTTTCAAGACAGAAGTGACCTTAATTCTTTGATGAGTCATTGTAATATCATTTTACCATCCTCAGTTATTTCTTGCATGCCTACTATGTACACTGTATTGCACTAGACATAATTGGTTATTACAGATGAGGTTAAAAAAATGAAGCATGAGAGAAGATATATATGTACAAACTTGTTAGCTAGTATGGATCTATTGAATTTAGCAAAGTGATATAGTCTCTTGTACACACTAGTCAACTAAGAAATTTTAATCAAAAATCCCCTATCACATTCCATATCCATTATAAGGCAGTTTAAAATCCATGAAAAGAAATGTGCAGTTTTTTCCCATGAGCCAGCATAAAAAGCTTAGTAAATTTCCATATTTTGCTCTGTGATTATTATATGCAGCAATCATGAAACTACTCATGAGAACCATTCTTCAGAGGGTGGAAATCATTTGGGTAAGGACTTAGAAGTCTTTGGATTCCTCATTTTAAATTGGGTTGTTCTTCAGAAACTGTTTTACTTGTTTGTGTTTACCTACCTTTCCTGATGTTATATATAGTATATACCATATATAGTATATATGGTATAGTTACCATTCTCAGGAAGAGGAAGGTATGATTAAGAAAGCAGCAGAACATGAAAAAAGTTAGTCTAGTTCTTTATAGGTTTTGACACAAAATTGATGTCATTATATTTTTTAGGTGAAATGTTAATACATTAACATGTATTATCTCATTTGGTCTTTTTTGGTGGCAATTAATTTTTAATGAATTAATTAAATTAATTAATTTTTACAAAAATTTTGTGCATAGGTAATTTTCCAGCATTGACAATTGCAAAACCTTTTGTTTCAACTTTTCCCCTCCTTCCCCCACCCCTTCCCCCAGACGGCAAATTGACCAATGCATGTTAAATATGTTAAAGTATAAGTTAAGTACAATATATACATATATATATACACATGTCCAAACAGTTATTTTGCTGTACAAAAAGAATCAGACTTTGAAACAGTGTACAATTAGCCTGTGAAGGAAATAAAAAATGTAGGCAGATAAAAATATAGGGATTAGGAATTCTATGTAGTGGTTCATAGTCAACTCCCAGAGTTCTTCGCTGGGTGTAGCTCAGTTCATAACTGCTCTAATGGAACTGATTTGGTTCATCTCATTGTTGGAGAGGGCCACGTCCATCAGAATTGATCATCATATAGTATTGTTGTTGAAGTATATAATGATCTCCTGATCTTGCTCATTTCATTCAGTATCAGTTGATGTAAGTCTCTCCAAGCCTTTCTGAAATCATCCTGCTGGTCATTTCTTACAGAACAGTAATATTCCATAACATTCATAAACCACAATTTATTCAACTATTCCCCAAGTGATGGGCATCCATCTAGTTTCCAGTTTCTGGCCACTACAAAGAGCCAGTTCTCTATATATTTTGGATATGGGCCTTTATCAGAACCTTTGGATATCATTATATATGAACAAAGACTGAACATGTAGATTGTGTATGTAGCACCTGCCTTTGCAATTGAAGTGTTGTCTTAGAATTGATAATTATTAGTTGTTTTTTTGTTTTGTTTTGTTTTTGTTTTGTTTTGTTTTGTTTTGTTTTGTTTTGTTTTGTTTTTACTGAGGCTATTGGGGTTCAGTAATTTGCCCAGGATCACACAGCCAGGAAGTTAAGTGTCTGAGGTCACATTTGAACTCAGGTCCTCTTTACTTCAAGATTGGTGCTCTATCTACTTCACGACCTACCTTCCCCAGAAATCAAGTTTTAAGATTTTTTTTCAGGATTGATTTATTTTCAGTGGAAAGAATAAACATATGAGTATCTTTAGGCCTCTTATTCTGTAAAAGTTCATTCGTTGTTGCATTTTCAGTTGCATTTCAGTAGTGATCCATATGCCACAGGCATCTCTGTGGCAAAGACTAGAAAATTGCAATTGTGATATTAAAAATATTATCCTGCCCCTGAAAGAATGGTTTTTCTCTGAGAACTCGTAGAAAGGAAGTTTTGATAAAATAATTCGCCAAGAATTTCACTGTGTATCAAAAATTTAAACAGCTTTTTTTTTTTCTAACGAGGTTGTATCAGAACAAGAATAAATGCATATTTTGTTGCTGTTGACTTAGAGAAGATTGAAAAGACTCAGATGTTTGGAGACAAAAGATGCAATTGTTTAAGGAGGGCAAGATCATTCTGATGGCATGGTTTTTTGTTTTTTCTCCTTGCAGTAGAGCACCTTATGAGCCCCACATGACCAAAAAGATTTGACTTACTCCTTGGAACTAGACCATGTGATATTGTAACCACTATTTATTTTGTTTTTCTTCCCCTTGATTTCATGAGAGTAGGCAGTGTCTCTGTTGCCCATTTTGGCAATTGGTTATTGACAGAGGAAGAGAGTCTGGAGATAATTTAAAAGACTGGTTTTCTTTATTCTGCATTAGTGATTCATTCAATTAATTCAAAGCTAGACATTTCTGGCTCCACTACTATATTCCCTAGCAAGAGAAAGAGCAGCTCAAGCTAACCCAATGAAATAAAGTTCTCAGAGAGTACCAAAAAAGACATACTCACTTTTCTTTGGTAGCTTTGCTTTATTTGGACTCCATGAGGCATTATATCTCTCCCAGGATAAGCTGATCAATTAACATCTTCTGATGATGCAGATTGCTTTAGTTTTTTATATCCAACACCTTTTCAGTTAAAAATTGGAACAATTATCTCTTTTGCCCCATGTAGTTTCATTTGCCACACTTTGATAAAGTCAGTTGGGATTCAAATGGAGTTACTTGACCATGCCTTAAATCCAAATCACTCTGGCTTTACAGATTGGCCAATAATAGGTCCAAGTCCAAGCTTCACTTGGTCATTGTTTGAGTTTTGGTGGTTCTGAGTGAATGTGAATAGCAATTTTTCTCTTTTGGCCAGAAACCCTAAGGATCTTCCCCTCCCAAATAGATTTTTTTTGTTTACATAAAAGAGACCTTTTTGGTCTCATTTTTTACCTAGCTTTAGTCATTGAATTAGCTTTGGCATGGAGGGAATGTTGGTGCTTGATTTTTTGTTTGCAGATAATTGCAGCCTCCAAAGCTAAGATACAACAAAGTATGGATGGATTCTCTGCTGCTTGTGCTAATTTTGGTCTAACAATTAATACCAAGAAATATAAGTACTCCATGAGCCAGCAGCACATCATCCATATGTTATAGTTACAGCAAGTGGAGAAGTTTTGAATGCTGTGATAAGTTCCCTTGCTTTGGCAAGATACTCTAGAGATGACATACACATTAATAATGAGATTGACACATGCACTGCCAGAGCTAGCTTAGTGTTTAGGAGGCTCCAAAAGAAAGTGTGAAAGAGGAGAGAGACTGAAGATCAACTGTTATACTGACCCCACTGTTGTATGCCTCTGAAACTTGGCCAGCATATCAATGCCATGCCAGGAAATTGAATCACTTCCATTTTTGAATTGTCTTAGTAGACTCTGAAGATCATCTGGTAGGATAAGACACCAGACACTGAAGTCCTTTCTCAAATTAAATTGCCAGTCATTCAAACTGCAGAGAGTACAACTCCAGTGGGCTTACCACTTTATTTCAATGCCAGACATATGCTTGCCAAAAAAGACTATTTTATGAAGAACTCACATGGGGCAAGAACTAGGTCATTTTAGGAACTTTAGAATTGATTGTATGACATGGGAGACAGCAGCACAGGACCACCCAGCATGGCATGCCCTCATCAGAGAAGTGCTGTGTTCTATGAGCAAAGTGAATTAGTTCAGAAGAAAGACATGATGCACAAAGAAAGAGAATCCACATGTTTATAGGGACTATTTGTGGCCAACCTGTGGCAGAGCATTTCTAGTTCATATTGGTCTGATAATTCTCAATCAGGCACACTAACTTGGCTTTAATGTAGTGATGTCATTTTGGTCTTCAAGAACAAAGGATAACAACCAACCAGCCTTGTTGTTTGTTCTTCATTCTGAAAGAGGACCAATGACATCAAAAAGGTGATGTCTTGATTTGCAAGTGAATTCAAGTTAAGTGAGGTAGAGCTGTTCAGAAACACCAGCCTCACTTTCTCCTACGGAGCCATCTGGATCTTGTGGCAAGATATAGATCAAAATGATTGGAGATGACCCCCCAGGAGATCTTGAGCTTTTTAAGCTAAAGTCTTTTCCAGGTCTCAGTTTGTCTTGAGGCAACACCTATTCAATAACTGATTGTTGTCTTTGGTTCTCAAAGGGAACCAAAATGACATCATTATATTGGGTGATCTTCAGCTTCCTAAGACAATTCAAATGGAAGTGATTCGGTTTCCTGGCATGGCACTGGTACACTGTCCAGGTTTCAAAGGCATAACTTCAGTTTGATGGTGTAATTCCTCTCCTCTCGCACATTTTCCTTTGGAGCTTCCCCAAAACTGAGCTAACTTTGGCAGTATATGTGTCAACATCATGCTCAATATGGATATTCCTGGAAAATATACTGCAACAACAGCTCTCTGTTACCTCTCCCTCCTGATTGGAGAACTGGAAGATGGAGTAATAAACTCTTTCTTTTGGACATATTGAATTTGATATGCTTAGTGAATATCTAGTTGGAAATGTCTAATAAATAGTTGGTCATGTAAAATTGGAAATAAACTGAAATTGGACATATGGATATAGTAGTTATTTAGTAGGGATGATTAAACCAATGGAAACTGAGGCTATCAGGAAAATTTAGAGAAAAAATAGGGTCCAGTTTAAAGATCTATGCTTGGAGATCATAAGATCATAAATGTAGAGCTAGATGAACCCTCAGGAGCTATGTTGTTGCACCCTCTCAAAGGAGTTGGAGGAGAGGCCACAATGGTAGAAAGAGAAGCAGGAATGAGTAATATCATATAAACCAAGAGAAGAAAGAGTGTCTAGGAAGAGAGAATGTAATCAGTGTTATATGTTATAGGGAGAGTAAGAACTGAAAAAGCTAGTGGGTTTTGCCAATTAAGAAATTCATTAGTAATCTTGGCGAGAGCTTTTTTACTTACCTGATGGAGTTAAGATGCCAAAAAGTGGAAGTAAATAATAGATAGATTGCTTTTGTTTTTAGAAGGTTGGCTATGAAGGAAGAAGAGAAATACAGTGAATTTAGGAGAATACATTAGTTGAGAAATGGTAGCATTAAGTTCATGTTTCTCTTAAGAACTAGGGAAGTTTCCATGAACCTTCCATGATTGTCCCACTTCCTTAGCTGAGAAATTTGCCTTATATGTTACCAAAAAAAATTGAGACCATTTTCCCATGAGCTCCCTCTTCTTTCCCCTTCCTCATCTATCACTCAGTTGCATTCTGCCACTGTCTCCTCCTCTACTAATGTCTCATAATATGAAGTAACCTTACTCCTGATAATTCTCTCAAGCAATCTCATTCCATCTCATCTCTTCAACATATTTCCCTTTCTGTCACACTGACTTTTACTTCTTTTTAGTATTTTCTGTCTCCTGACTCATTCCTTACTGCAAAAACATGCCCTTGTCTCTTCTATCCTTAAGAACACCTTACTTGATCTTTTCATTCCTGTAACTTTTTGTTGAGTATCTCCTCTGCCCTTTGTAGCTAATCTCTTTGAAAGGGTAATCCACGATATGATGCTGCTCTATTTTTTCTTTTCTCATTATCTTCCTGACTCCTTACAGTCTAGCTTGATTCATCATTCCATCAAAACTGCTTTCTCTAAAGTTATCTGTGAACTATGCCCAAAGGGTTGTCACACTGTGCATACCCTTTGATCCAGTGGTGTCTCTACTGTGTCCCAAAAAGATCATGTGCAAAAATGTTTTGTAGCAGCCCTTTTTTGTAGTGGAAAGGAAGTAGGATGCCCATCAGTTGGGGAATAACTGAATAAGTTATGTATAAGAAGGTAATGAAATATTATTGCTCTATAAGAAATGACCAGCAGGAGGATTTCAGAGAGGCCTGGAGAGACTTACATGAACTGATACTAAGTGAAGTGAGCAGAACCAGGAGAACATTGTACACAATCAATGAGATTATGTGATGATCACTAATGATGGACATGGCTCTTTTCAACAGTGAGGTGATCCAGGCCAGTTCCAATGATCTTGTGATGGAGAGAGGACTGTGGGGACTGAGTGTGGATCACAACATAGTATTTTCACTTTTATTGTTGTTTGCTTGCATTTTGTTTTCTTTCTCAAATTTTTTTCTTTTTGATCTGATTTTTTGTGCAATATAATAATTGTGGAAATATGTATCAGAATTGTACATGTTTAATATTTTTGGATTATTTGCCATTTGAAAGGAGAGAGAAGGGAGGGAGAAAAAAATTTGGAACACAAGGTTTTGCAAGAGTGAATGCTGAAAATTATTTGTGCATATTGAAAATAAAAAGCTTATAAAATTTTTAAAAAGTTATCAGTGATCTTTTAGCTGCAAAATCCCAAACCTTTTCTTAAATCCTATTCTCTCTCAATTTTCTGCAGCTTTTGACAATGTCGATTCCTCTCTCTTCCCTAGTACTCTCTTCACTCTAGATTATCAAGACACCTGGTTCTCTTCATTCATATCTTACTACTCCTTCTCAGTGTCTTTTGCTGAATCCTTATCTTGATCACACTTTTTAATTGTGGTATCCCATAGGGTTCTGTCCTGGACCCTTTTCTCCCTCTTAAGTTCCATGGATTTAATGACTGTCTCTACATCTGTGATTTTTTGAGTCTGCCTATCCTACTCCAGTCTGCCTGCTGACCTCCAAACTTGCATCTACAATTGCCATTCAGATTTCTCAAACTGAATATCCTTTAGACATTTTAAATTTAGCTGATCTAAGAATTCATTCATCTTCCCTTCCCTACTCCCACCATTCCTCTCTGCTACCTACTTTCCCTATTATTATTGAAGGCAACTTCATTCTCTCAGTCCCTTAAGCTTATACTTGACTCTTCACCGTCTCTCACCCTTAATATTCAATCTTCTGCCATGGCCTATCTTTCACTTTTGCAGCATTTCTCAAACACTCCTGTTTCTCTTCTCTGATCATCACCTCACAACTGGCTATTTGAACAACCTGCTAATGGGTCTGCCTGCCTCAAATCTCTTGCCAATATAATCCATCTTTCATTCAACCACTCAAGTGATTTTTCTAAAGTGAAGTTCCAGCCATGTCACTCCCTACTCCATAAACTTCATGAGGCCCTTTTCACTTCCATTACCAAGTTTAAAGTCCTCTGGCATTCAAAGCTCTTCATTACCTAATACCTTTTTTCCAGGATTCTTACATCTTACTTATTCAATACTTATTCCCTTACTTACTTACTTATTCCTTACTTACATACTTATTTATTCTTACTCCCTGCTGGTATTCTTCAATCCAGTGGCACCCGCTTTCTTGTTTTTTCCCCAAATAAGATACTCAGCTGCAAGCATTTCCTTTCTCAAATCTCCTCCCTTCCCTCTTTTTTAAAAATAGTATTTTATTTCCCCCAATTACACAAACAATTTTTAACTTTTTTAAGTTTTGAGTTCCAAATTCTATCCTTCCATCCCTCCCTCCTCTCCTTTTCTGAAAGAGTAAACAATCTGATATAATGCTTTCCTTCTTTTAATCCTTCCTATTAATCTTATAAGCAACTTGTTCATCTATATTTGTTGTGCCCCTCACTAAAATGAACTTCTTGTCTCTCTTGTATCCCCAATGCGTAGCACAGTACCTGGTACAAACTTTTATCTCTTCATTCTTAAAGAGAATCATGATATCAGGGAAGTGTTGCAATGATATGCAAGGGAATTGGATTGAAATGAGGGAGAGCTGGGTAAGGTCACCTGCCTCACTTTCTCTTCCCAAGCTATGGTGAGATACAGATCAGGACTTAATGAATGGAATTGATTGAAGAAAGGAACAAATAGATAAGGAGACAAAGAAAATTAGTGAGAGGGATGGATGATTGAATGGACCAACTTGCAGAGGTAACAGTAGGGGACAGATTCAAAAACCCAAGAAGTTTACAAAATTTCCTCAGAAAGAGAGCAAAGAAGAAAAGAGTGGGGGGGGGGGGCGGAAATGTAGAGAGATGATGTGGAATTTAAGATTAGGAAGGAGGGGAAAGCTGATGTTCGGTAGTATTTAGAGATGGTAATTAAACCTTGAAATTAAGGTGATAATTTGAGCTCAGGATAGCTGATAAAAAATCACTAAAAGTGAAAACATAGAGAGAAGATAACCAAGTATAATTAACCTTTCGTGTCTTTTGTCTGTGCCACTTTTTTTTTGGTAATTTATTATATGTTTGTTACCTTGTGTTTTGTGTGTGTGTGTGTGTATGTGTGTGTGTGTGTGTGTGTGTGTGTGTGTGTGTGTGTGTGTGTATAATGAATGTGAAAAACAAAAGCTTTAATAAATTTAAAATAAGATTAAAAAGTAAAAGAACTCAAAACCATGATAGGAAATTATATGGCTAGAAGAGAAGGACCAAAATTAGAAGCTTAAACCCCAATGAAAATAACTTCTTTCTGTAGTAATCAGCCACTGTTTATTAAGGAACAGTTGACTGTGGTTTAGATTTCTTGAAGGCTGACTTAATAGTTAGCCTCTTAATTAGTAACTGTTTCAGTCATGCAAATACAAAATATAAAACTACCACTGCAGGTTTTCCTGTAGGGGAGTGTCAGGTAAATTTTATTGCTTCTATTGCACAGTCAATTCCTATTTGGCTGGAGAGCATCCTCTAATAGCAATCATTTTGCTCTAACTTTTAATAAGAAAAAGGGAATGTAATAGTAATTTCAGAAGTAATTTAGAAGATATTAAAAAAACATTTTGCACAGAGGAAAAAATGGTCCATTTCATCACTTTGCCCTAAGGGAAATAGGAGAGGAAATAGATTGACTAAATGATTGAGAAGGGTCAAGTTGTCACTGACTTTAATAGTGTGAAGTTTATTAAGAAATATTTGTTGTAGTGGTTGCTGAAAGGCTTGGATGCAAAGTGAATTTAAATATTTTAAGCAGTAGTTTATTTATACTCTGGGAAGGTTTATGGACTGATACTGTGGGAAACTAGTTCTGTTGCAACAGCCCAAATATGGTGCAGGTATGCAGAGTGGAAAGGCTTGGGCAGTTCTAGTAATAAGACTAAAGTTGGAGTTTCTCTAAACAGTCACTGTGTTTTGACTATGAACTGAGTTGTTCTGCCTAAGTTCTCTGTTCTCTCTAAGCAAGGTTATTGTTGTTTGGTTTGAGAGTCATTCCCAGGATGTGAACTAGTTTTAAAGCATAGTTGACATTCATCCAGGCTGCCAAAATTACTCTGGTTCAAGGTAGAGAGAGAAGAAGGTAGGTACAAGGGAAAGGGGTTGGGGAGGAGAGAGAGAGAGAGAGAGAGAGAGAGAGAGAGAGAGAGAGAGAGAGAGAGAGGGAGGGAGGGAGGGAGGGAGGGAGGGAGGGAGGGAGGGAGGGAGGGAGGGAGGAGGAGAGAGAGAGAGAGAGAGAGAGAGAGAGAGAGAGAGAGAGGGAGGGAGGGAGGGAGGGAGGGAGAAAGAGATTCAAAATTCTTACAAAATGGGAAATTCCAAATATTTATAATCCCTTTAGCATCAAATTCACAGAAGCATATAAATAAAGTTTTATTTAGAAATTTTTAGTTACACAACTGAGTGTGAAAAATATAGTCTTTTTAAAAATACTGAATTATTTTTAGGTATGGTATGGTTGTTTATTGGATAGCAGTTGTCCCTTATTCTTGAAGAGAACGAAAATGATATCACCATGCTGGCGTCAAGGTACAGTGTGTCCAGCTGTGGTTGATCAGACCCAATACAAGCTCAAAAGGCTCTGCCACAAGTTGGGCACAAGTAGTCCATATAAACATTTGGAGTGATGTCACTAAATTTGCACGTCTCATGTTTCTTTTGAGCTACTGCAGTTCTGCTTCCCTCAGAGCACAGTGCCTTCTTTGATGTGGGCATGCTATGTTGGGTGGTCCTTTGTCAATGTCTCCCATGTCACACATTTGATTCCAGAGTTCCTCAGAGAGACCTTGTAAATGTTCTCATATCATTTCTTCTGGCCACTGTGTGTGCTCCTGTCTTGCATGAGTTTTCCATGTTTATACCACATGTTTTATTCCACAACAACATGGCCAGCCTATTGCAGTCACATTCTCTGTAGAAGGGTTTGAATGCTGGGCAATTTAGCTGTAGAAAGGAACTCAATGTCTGGTATCTTATCCTGCCAGCTGATCTTCAGAATCTCCTTAAGATAATTCAAATGGAAGTGATTCATTTTCCTGGCACTGTGCTGGTACATTGTCCAGGTTTCACAGGCATGAGATCAATACAACAGCTCTGTAGACTTTCACTGTGGCAGTTGATCTAATACCTTTCTCCTATACTTTCCCTCCCTAACTGCTTTCTTTATTACTTCTGACAAAGATTCACATTTTTCTGAAAATTCTTCAAATGCTTCATTTCTTATGGCATAATAGTATTACATTACCTTTTATGTAATCATAGTTTGTTCAGCTATCCTCCATTATCCTTTCTAAATAGGTTTATGGTAATGTCTGGTTTTATAGGATTCCTTGGTTTCCATTTACAACTCATTCTTAAACTCTTCACTCTTTTCATGCTGCAAACAAACATTACAGATATGAAGTCATGCAAAATCTATTTCATTATTAGTCATATTCCCAAAAAACAAATAAGGAAAAGCAAGAGAAGAAAATATTCTTCAGTCTGTTCTCTTAATCCATTGATTGTCTATCTGGAGGTGAATAGAATGTTTCATCATGAGTCCTTTGGCTACTTTTCAAATTAAACTGTAGGATGGGATTTCACTTTGAATTCAGTATATATTTGAATTTCATGAATGTATGTATATGTATGTATATACATATGTATATATGAAAACACACATATATTTATACATGCCTGTATGTGTGCTCTACACTTATAAGTCCAAATCTGGCCTCAGATGCTTACTAGTGGTGTGATTTGGGACAAGTCACTTAACCCTATGTACCTCAGTTTCCTCTTTTATAAAATGAGTTGGAGAAGAAAATGGCAAACCACTCCAGTTTCACTAACAAAAAAATCCCAAATGGGGTCACAAGGAATTGGATTGAAAATAACTGAAGCTGTGTGTGTGTGTGTGTGTGTGTGTGTGTGTGTGTGTGTGTGTGTGTGTGAGAGAGAGAGAACACACACACATACTTGTGAATATACATATATGTCATTTAAAATCATAAGGTAAGCATTTGGTTTATTTAGGTTCCTTGAATTCCTATTTCAGATGCAAACTCAAGACATTTTCAAAATAATAATCAGTAATAATCTGCAAATTCTAAAAATCAAATAAAACGAGCAGTATCCATTACCTGAAAACAATTTAAGACATATCCTATTTAAATGACAAATAATTTGAGCTAATTTCTTACTTTAGAATAAAATTAATCTATAATTTGATTCTTTAGTATAACAAATATCTAGTATTATAAAACTCCCTTCTGAAATTTACTATTTTCTACTAAAAATCTGCAGGAAGAAAAACAATAAAGATGAATTAGTCAGTTCATAATTAAATTTATCCCCCAACACAGAAGGAAAACATTATGGTCAGAATTTAATTTAATGTCAGTTTGCAAATTCTTAGGAAATTCAAACTAATTTTAATAATAGCTCATGTGTTACATAACTAATATAGGATAATTACTCCCAGTGGTGTTTTTTTTTTTTAACTAAAGTGTAACAATTTGATGCTTTCCTCTCTGACATATAGGTACTCTTTGCTTTACAGTACTGATTTCTATTCATTTTTTTCATTCCAAAATTAATTTCTTTTCCTCTTTACTTTGTTTGCAAAATAGAGGAGTTTATATTTGATCCTACCTGTGCTTTAGGAAACTAATCTTGGTGATTTTGTTGACAAAAGATTGAAGCAAGAGATACAAGACTTGGAGGTCAACAAGGAGACCTATTCTAGTACAGGTGTTAAATGATAAGGAAATAAGGGCATAAAACTTCAATTATATTTATCTGTGTACAATCTGTATCTCCCTGTTAAAATGTAGCCTCTGTTTTTAAAGTGTATGGCTAGTAATAGGTATCTGATAAATGTTCTTATTTCTTTTTAAGAATATCTAAACATAAGATACTATGAGTATTGCCTTATCTAAATCTTGACTCTCAAATTATAACTGGGTAAAATTATAAATAATTTTAAACATTTAAATTACATTCCATATCATTTATTTCATTAAAGGAATGATGATTGACTTCAGTTCTGTAATGCTTTTAGAGAAGTTCAGAGAAAGGTGACAAGATAGATCACATCAAATTAAGAAATTTGCTTAGTACTAGCCTTTTCTCTGTCTCTTTGATCCAGATAGAATTCAGCTTCTCTTTGGAAAATGAAGTCTAAGAAGTATGATTCCATGGAAATCTTGCCTGTTGCGGTGTCCTTCCCTGTAGTAAGATATTAACAATACCTTTCTAGGCCTGGATTCTGAGCTTCCCACCTGAAAAAACATCTGGCTCTCCTCTTCCACTATTTATATATTATATTTATATATTATTTATATATATACATATAAATAATGTATTTATATATTATTTATATATAAATATATATATGCACACACACACACACACACACACACGTGTGTGTGTGTGTGTATACAATGAATACAAAGTAGCAGCTGAAGGAATCAGCAAAGGTTTCATGTAAAAGGTGGTAGTGGGGCTAAGTCTTGAAGAAAACCAGAAATACTAGGATGCAGAAGTGAAGAAATACATTCCAGATGTACTAGTCAGTGCAGATATACAAAGGTGAAAGATGGAACTTCATGTATACAGTCAGCAAATAGATAAGTATGGTTGGATCTGCATATATTGTAGAGGGGAAAACTAGGTAATAAGTTGGGAAAGGTAGCAAAGAGCCAGGTTTTAAAGAGCTTTAAATATCAGAGTTAATATTTGATCCTAGACATAATAAGAAACTAATGGAGTTTGTTGAGCAGGAAAATGATATGGTTCTAATTACACTTGAGGAAAATATTACTTTAGGTATCTAAAGAATGCATTGGAGTAGGAAGAATTGTTAGTAAGCATTTATTAAAATGCCTATGTGCTGGGCACTGTATAACTTCCAGGGTTATAAAGAAAAGGCAACAAAAATTAATGGAAGTTTGAGGAGGGAAGGAGGGGAGAAGGGAAAGAGGGAGAAAGTATGGAAGGAAGAAAGAAAAGAAAGAAGGGAGGACGGGAGTCTTCCAATAGTTCTAGGTCAATTTTACTCACAGAGATTGTTGTTTTTCCTTTGTTCTTGAAGAGGATAATGACATCAGGGAAATGATGTCTTAACATGAAAGTGAATTGGATTTAAATGAGGGAAGCTTGTACAAGGTCACCTGCCTCACTTTTCACTCCAGAGCCACTTGGGTCCAGTGGACAGATATGCAGGCCTTAAACCAAAACCAATCTGATTTAAATTGGCCACCAGTAGGTCCTGGGCAAGCTCCTTAAGGTCATTATTTGGTTCCTGATTGACTCAGATTGAATGTAAATAGCAGTAATTTCTGCTTTGGCCAGAAAGCCTGAGGGTTTTCCCCTCCCAGATTCATTTATTTATTTAGATTTTTTTTTTTACTAAGTAAAAGAGGAAATTCTTTGCTTCAGTTGCTGCCTTCCATTAATCACTGAATGGGTACTGAATGGGTACAGCCTCAGTCAAACTTCTACTGAAGACTTTAGCTTAAAAAGGTCATTTCATCTAGGACCATTTGTCCAGGTCTATATCTGGTTACTAGACCCAGTGGATTGGCCAGAGAAAGTAAAGTAGCTGACCTTACCCAGCTCTCCCTCACTTAAACCCAATTCATTTTCACATCATGGCATCATCTCCCTGATGTCATGATCTTCTTGGAGAAGGAAAGGCAAACAACAACAACCAGAAAGTTGGTGCCCAGGCAGTAACAGGAAAGTCTGGAAAATCAGGGGTTTTGAGGGCAAAGATAATGAGTTCTCTTTTGGACATAAAATTTGAAATGCTTATTGCTATCCAGTTTGATTTCTAACCAGTTGGTGATGTGAGGGGACTCTCCAGAGAAGAGATCTGGGCTCAACAGGGAATCAGTAGTATAGAGATGACAATTGAAACTTGAGGAGCAATGGAAACTACTGAAATTATGAATGTTACCAAATGAGAGAATGTAAAGAGAAGAGAGAGGAGGGCCTGGTCAAGGATTGTAAGAATTAGTATAATTACTCTTGCTTATGACAAATCATACATGCAGTCTGCTAGGTAATGAGAACTGGGAAAGGAGAAGAAACAGCCAGGAAGTGAAAAAAATCCTGCCCTATTTCTTTCTCCAAGGGACCATGTTGGGGAGTTCCTTTAAAATCAAATGAAATACTACATGTAGAAGTGTTTTGCAGTGTAAAGTGCTATGTATAATATGCTATTATTACATAAAATTCAAATATATATTAAGAAATTTAATCCCACCAATTATTCAAATTATCATAAATGTGAACCTTTTGAAGATTTTCTTTTTTTACTGTCATGGGCTTCTGAATCAAATCATCAGGATACCTAAAACCTGAGATTACTGGAATGGAAATTTCATCTAATCAGAGAGATATGGGAAGGTATGAAAGAATAGATTGGTCAGACAATATGAAAGTTTACATGAGTTAAGTATTGAGAACCTTTTTATCTTGATGGGAAGGTGAGAGAGTGTTAATGAGATGAGTAAAAAAATATTCTTCCTGTATTCTGTTTTATACATGAGTATTGAAATTGTCCCAGCTAAAGTAACCACTCTTCCATAAAGTCCTTCATGATCTGCTAAGTAATATCGATCCCTCTTTTTCTTAGAACATTTTGTTGATCTCTTATTTGCCTTTATTACATTGCCTTATATCTCATTTATATACATTATTTTGATCTCTTAGAATATGTGAACCATCTAAGAATGGTGCTTCTCAGTATCCTTTGTTCCCTTTTCTACCACTCTGCCAGTGTCCTGCAAATTCAAAGGGGGCCAGAAAGGCCTGAAGGCCATTTGTATTTTTCTTTGTTTCACTGACCATAGCCAAAGAAAGCATCCAGCTTCTGAAATGATTAGGTTTTTTGTACTTGAGGATGTTGGTTAGCTGGAAGCAGTCCCAGCTTGTTGCCAAAACCTTTCCAGCATAGGAGATTCTGCCAGAGGTTTTATTATAATGTTATATGTGGCTTTTGAGTACCTAGGATCTTTGCCACACCCTGGAATGACAACAAAGTAGGATTTGGTGGACATTTACAAGTCTTTTTACTGTGAAAGGCAGTGGTGTAGTAGAAAGTACTTCACCAGGACCAAGAAGACCTGGACTGGAGTTCTGATTTCACCCTTTGTAACATGTTAGTGTTTTTGAAAATAGATTATTAACATGTTAGGAGCAAAAAAATGACTTGGTGAGGAGGAAGTTGAGGTTAATGACTGAGAATTTTGGATCATCTCTGGGTGTTATTTATCCACGTCGTTTCCTGCTGCTTCACACAACTAAGGGTCATTTGTAGAAAATTGGCAGCCTATTCTGTTAGAGAGGAAGTTGGGCAAAGCATCTGGCAGGGAGAATGTCAGAGGAGGCCTCTGTGACCACTTCTGAGAGCCACATAATTTCTCTTGTAGCAGATATAACTTTTGCCTTTGGGCCAGGTTTGGAGAGATTTTCCTTTTTATGGTGGTTCTCTGGAGGCTCCAATATAGGCTTCAGCTGTAGTGGCTCCATGATCATAGGATCATGTGTGTGGAGAGATAGAGAGATAGAGAGATAGAGAGATAGAGAGATAGATAGATAGATAGATAGATAGATAGATAGATAGATCTGGAAGAAAGGAGAAACCTGAGAGGCTCTCCAGTCAGACCCCTTCATTTTTTAAGTGAGGCAATGACATGCTAAAGTTCACACAGTTAGGAAGTAGAAGGGACAGCATTTGGATCCCAGTTACTTAACTTTAAATTGGGTGATTTTTCCATTATATCACACTGTCTCTCTGGTTTTAGGAGACTGTAGCTAAAGGAGACTTTAGGTGTGAGAAATGACCTGCTTTTCAGTGGTCAGAGGTCACTATTTCTGACCTAGATGAAAAATTATGTCAGTTTTCATATATACTGATATATTTGCCCTAACTTAAATTTTTTAAAATTTATGTTATCAAGGAAAAAAACTCATACAATCTTCCTATTGTTCCTAGCTGTCTAGCTAGATTGTCAAAAAATGTGTGTGTGTGTGTGTGTGTGTGTGTGTGTGTGTGTGTGTGTGTGTGTGTATGTGTGTGTGTATTGCTTCCTCTGCCAGGCACTATGCTTAGTGCTTTATAATTATTATTTCATTGGATCTTCACAACAACTCTTTGAGGTGCTGTTATTATCACCATTCACTGAAGAGGAAACAGGCAAAAATAGAGGTTAAGTAATATGCTCAGGTTTACACAGCTAATAGATATCTCGAGGCCAGAAATGACCCCATTGATCTCAGGTTCAGTGCTTTATCCACTGTGCCACACCTCTCTAATTTGCTTCTATTTAGTGTATAAATAAAACTTTCCAAATAAATAGCTTAGACTTTATTTTTCCAAAGTTATTTTTTTGACTACTTGCCATTTGAATGGTTAACATATCCAGCAAAGATTAAATTTTAATTTTATAAACTGCTGCTTTCATTTCCAGATGCTAACTCACATAAATATACAGCATAATATGAGATGTATTTTTATTTGTATTATTCCATTTTTTGTTGCAGTCGGAATCAACTGTCATCGTTGCCAGCCTGCCTGTGTGGTCTCCCTCTCAAAGTCTTAATTGCAAGTAACAACAAGCTTGGATCTCTTCCAGAAGAGATAGGTCAGCTCAAACAGTTAATGGAATTGGTACGTTACTGATTTGAATGTTGTAATATTTGGTGATTGTTGTTTTTACTGATATAGTCCAAACAAGAATGCAAAAAGTTCCTTGTTACAATCAGATATTCTACTGTCATTGGACCTTGAATATCTTGAGCTCTTCAATGACAGCAGGTATTAAACTTAAATTCAATAATTTTTGCCTTAATGGAGAACATATTGCCATTCATTAGTTTCTGAGATTATTTTTTAAGATCAAAATAGTTTATAATTAATTTAAATACAAATCGATTTCTTATCTTCATTAATATATACACACACAAATATATATATCAAGACAATATCTTATTTACATTTAGTTATAGTAAGTGACAGAAAAGACAGCTTTATTAACATCAGATTTTTAAAAATCATAGTTCCAAAAAAATAAAAAATATAGGTGTACCCAGTAATAAAGACTAGAGCCATTGGGTAGGAGTAGACTGTAGGAGTCCAAAGCCATGTAGTATGGTATTATATTTTCAGTTTTACTGCTTCTCTACTTTCTCACTATTCAAAGTTCTTTTAGAAGAAGACAGCAGAATGCAATGGAAACACTATTAGCTTAGTAACCAAAGAACTTTGAGTCTAAGATCTGCCACTTACTGTGTGATCTTATACAAGTTACTTAACCTCAATTTCTTCATCTATAAACAGAAAGTTGTACTCCATAACTTCTAAGGTTCTTTTTCATCTATAAATCTGTGATCTATGAGTGAATGAATACCTAGAGGCTTGCTTTTACTTTGAATTATAATTGTTTCCAAATTTATTAAGAAGTTGCTCTTTTTACCTTAAAAAGCAAAAAAAGGGGGAAAGATTCTGGGAAGATGATGGGAGTAAGTCAGTAAATTTTAAGCTCTCCAGATTTCCCTCACAAATAGAATAAATTTGCACTTTAGCATGAATATAGATTGGTAAAGAAAATATAGAAGACTTAGGGCAGGAACAGGGTTTCTTCTGGTACAACCTGAAAAGATCTGTGGAAAGCCCACCAAGCTGGAGATTAAGCCATGTGAAATGCAATCACCTCCCAGCTAACTCTGTTGCACAAATACCCAGTGGGGACCCCTGGGACGACTTGCATTTGGCTGGAGCCTCAAGAGGAACCATAGAAACTTTCATCTCCTGAATAGTGTGAGGAGTTGGGGGTCTAACTCTTGGAAGACTGAGTGAAACTTGTCTAATGAGGAATGCTAAATCCAGCTGTGCTGCAGAGATGTGGCCCTGGGCAGGAAGGAACCAGCATACCCTATGAGTGTAGAAACAGTGGAGCAGGGATGCTGCTGCTTACAGGTACTTGCAAGAAGGGAGAGTTATTGGTTTGGGGTTCCAGGTCAGAGACGAGAGCTGAAATAAAGCTAGAAGCACTATCAACCCACCCCTCAATTAGAAGTGCTTACACTATTACTGCTTATTTTTTAAAAATGAGCAAAGAAGAAAGACCCCAAGCATAGAAACTTACTATGGGAATAAGGAAGACTAGGCTTCATCTTCAGAGGAGAACACCGAAGTTTAAAAAAAAAAAAAAAAAAAAAAAAAAGCTTCTTTTAATCCAAATAATAATTTGAAATGGTTTCCTGCACCCTTTGCTTCTCTGTCTGCCCATTCCCACTGTGAGTATGTTTTATAAACTATAAGTTGTCCTCTCTTTAATGCCTCTGTAACAAATCTTTCTCTGCACCTCATTTGTGTAATACAATTACTATTTTTACTCCTACTCTGCCCCAATCTTTCTTCTGAGCTACCCCACTGTTGATGTCAATCTTAAATATATGGTATACATTTCCCATGTAAAAAGAACATAAGACAAGTTAAGGAGCAGAAAGCAAAGAGTCAGCAGGGATAGGAAAGATATATTGAGGGTGGGGCAAGGCATGTCTGTATGTATAAATCTACACATAAATCTACAATTGTTTTTGGTTCTCTGCTGCACACCTTTTTTTATTTTATTCCTTTTTTTTTTTGTTCCTTTCATCCCCTGCCCTCCCCCAAACAAGCTATAGTTAAGAAAGGATATATTTATGCATAAATATGTAGCAAGAAAATTCTTCTTAGGCCTCCTTCTCACCCCATCCATAACAAGCAGAGGGGGTGGGTAGGAGAACAATTTCCTTAATTCTCCCATACCAATGTAGAAGGACAACTGTTTGGAAAACTCATATTTCGGACTCTTAATGGCTCCCAGAGCTTTCTCAGCCATCATTACTTGTATTTCTTCCTTCTAAAGGTGCTTTTTGTTGCTTCTTTTTACCATGTCATTGTTGCTATGGGCTGGCGTTAAGGCTGATGCTTCTTCCCTGAGGGAGTGTTATGGTTCTTTTATAATATTGCTCTAGGAATCAGAAGCATACTTCCAGCTCTTTTGTTAGTCAAGCCCACACAAGTGTGACTGAGAGATTTCTCACTCATAACTTGTTAAGATTCTATTTATTCACCTTGTTGCCTTTCCTCCCTATCCCACTTCCATTTAGAAAAAAGGTAGCTGAATCAGGGTAAGTTCCTTTCACTTCTTCCGTGCTCCAGAATACTACCAGTAAATACTGCTTCCCTCCTCTCCTCCTCCACAGTTTATATTTCCTGCTAAATCCTTACTTGAAATAATTGTATTTACTTTTCATTTGCCCTTTCAGTTCCATCATGCTCTAGGCAGACAGTACTGATGCTATGCAAATAGATTTGAACTTCAACTCACTTGCAAAAGGTTTAGTAACCCCAGAGTGGGAAGGGTAGAAGTGCCCTATATTCCAACACAAAGTTCCTGTTTCTCTTAAACTCTCATCTCAGTGAGTAAAAATCATCCTGGATGATATATAAATATGGTATATAGATGGATACCAAAATATTCATTAATTTTTATAGAGCATACATATTAGATAATTATCCTAGTTACATAAACTACCTACATATAATTAGTACACAGCATCCAATATTAGAGTTATATGTAGTATATTGCATCCATCAGTCACATATATATATATATATATATATATATATATATATATATATATATATATATATATATATATATATACTTTAGCAAAGTTGCATCTATTAGATCAAATGCATAACATGTTAATACATACCACCTTATATCATCTAGTAGAATTGCATCTTTTCATCAGGTCAGTAGTTATTACAGACATTTCCTTTAGCACTTATGATTATCAGTACTGATCTCTGATGCATAAAGCATGTTTGATGTTATATTTCTCATGAAAACTACTTTTATTTCTTACTTCAAAAGAACTTTAATTGTGGTTATTTCTCTACAGCACTGGTTCTCCTTACTTGGAGGTACTGCAGGAAAAAAACCATTATTTTCCATGATTTTTTTCCATCTATGACTTGTTGTTTGAAATAAGATAGTCACTGGAGTTAATTGTACCAAACTATTTTTAGCAAACATTTGAAAGAAAATTTTCTGCAGAGCCTAAAATTATTCTAGATTCTGTAAGGGTTGTCCCAATCCTTATCAACAATTACTAAACCTAAAGTTTTCTTTTTTACCCCTCATATTGACTTCCTTCTGTTAAAATGTTATATTGATTTGTTTTATTTTTATATTACAAATCTTTTCAGATTACTCCTACTTGCTGAGAGGTCTCTTATAACAAAGGATGATTAAGTAAAGCTAATGATGCAGCAATTCCATCTGAAAATGTCAACATTCCACATTTGTAGCCCTCTCTACTTCTATTAAAAATAAAGTAACAGAAATATATTTTCTTACTCTCCTGCTCCCTTCCTTTTTTGGAAACAAAAGAAGAAAAAATAAATCTCTTCTAGCAAATCCATATGTAGTCAAACAAAACAAATTCCATAAAATCTCTGTATGTGTGGTGTGTATACTGTATTATGCACCCTAAATCCATTATTTCTTTGTAATGGCTAGCTTTTTTTTTCTCATTGGTCCTCTAAAATCATGAAGGATCATTGTATTGATCTTAGTTCTTAGAGTTTTCAAAGTTGTTTGTTTTTACAATATTTTTATTGTGTAAAGTATTCTGGTTCTAATAATTTTAATTTTTTATCAGTTTATAAAGTCCTCAAAATTGTTCGTTTTTGATAATATTGATGTTAGACTAAATTTCTTATGCTTCTGCTGTGGAAGTTCATTTAAGTATTTAAGACATTTTCTATGTTTTTTTTTAATATTTTTCCTCATCTGGTACATTACAATAGTACTCCATTACATTCATATACCTCATCTTATTCAACTATCCTCAGTTGATGAACATTCCCTTACCTCTCTAGTTTTTTGGCACTTTGAGAAGAGCTGGTATGAAAAACCATAAAGGCCTTTTATTTTTTTATTTTTTTATTTTATTATTTTTTTTTTAAGAAAACCTTCCTTTTGTATATAGGCCTACCAGTGATATAGTTGGGTATTATTTAGTAACTTATTGCTATCATTCCAAATTATTTCCCACAAGTATTATATTCATTGACAGGTATACAAACATGTGCCATTAAGTTTATTTTTTTTCCTATTTTCAAAAACATTTATATTTTCCCTTTTTTTTTTTGGGTATTTCTGCCACTCTGCTGAATGTGAAGTTAGAATCTCAGAATTGTTTTAATTTATATTTTTCTAATTGGCAGTGATTTGGAGCAGTTTTTATATAGTTGGTGAATCTTCTGGGTTTCTTCTTTTGAGAACTGCATGCTCATATCATTTAATAATTTATTGATGGCTCTTGTTCTTAGTCCCAAAGTTAAAGAAGTCTAAAGAGTATATAAAAATTAACTTAAAAATAATGAACCAATTTATAAGACATGAACTCAATTCACACAAAACAACAATAGGAAAGAAAAATTTCATTTAGATTCACTACAGAATACTTAAAATAATTAGAAATATCTTCTAAGATAAATATAAGAAGTATAAAAATACAACTATATGACACTTTTTGTACAAATAAAAATAACCCTAAATATTTGGGAAAATATTAATTGCCACTTTGAGAATATGACCTTTATCATAGAAACTTACTGCAAAGATTTTCTCCCAGTTAATTGCTTGCTTTATTAGATTTGTTTGTGCTACCTCTTTTAAATTTCATAAATAAAAATTAGACATTTTGTCTTCTGTCAGTCTCTCTATTCTATGTTTGGTAAAAATTTTCTTTCTTATCTAATTTATTTATGATATGACCTTTTTACTTATATAACATTATCCATTTATATATTGTCTTAGTGTAAGATACTGTTCTACATCTAATTTCTTTCATTTTGATATCCAATTTTTTCTATTATCTTTTGTCAAGTAGTGAGTGCTTATCTCACTAAGGTCCTTATGTTTATCAAATACTGGGGTGTTAGATACATTTGTTTCTCTTTGTTTTGTAGCTATTAAGTTTCAGCAGTCAGTCTCTATTTTTTAACTAGTATCAAGTTGTTTTTTGTAATTACTGTTGTATAATATAGTTTAAGATTTACCATACTAGGCTCTTTTTGTTTACATTTCTTTGCATTATTTCTCTTGAGATTCTTGACAATTTTCACCTTACATATGAATTTTGTTATTTTTTCTCTGGTAATCCTTTAGTAGTTTGATTAGTATGGCATTGAATAAATAAACTAATTTATATTGTTATTTTTATTAAATTGGCTCAGCATTCCTATTGCCAATTAATATTTTCCCAGTTATTTAGGATAATTTTTATTTCTATAAAATAGTGTTTTATACTTGTATTTTATAGCTATTATGTATCTTAGAAATAGTTCCAATTATTTTAAGTATTCTGTAGTAAATCTAAATGAAATTTTTATTTCTTATTGATGGTTTGTGTGAATTGATTTTATGTCTTATAAATTAGTTCCAGTTATTTTTAAGTTAATTTTTATAGACTCTTTGGAGTTCAGCAACATATCTGATTTTATTTCTTCTTTATTATGGTTATTTCTATAGTTTCTTTTCTTAAAAAACTATTTTAGGGGCATATTGCCAATCAGTGTTTTTTAGTATAATATCAAGCAGAAGTGGCTATAGCAATAGATATTTTTGTTTCATCACTGATTTGTTGGAAGAGATTCTACTTTGTCTCCATTGTAAATAATGATAACTATTAATTTTAGATATAAACTATTTGTCATTTTAAGGAAACAATCATTTATTCCTATTTTAGGTTTGTCAAACAAAAAGTTTAACCAAAAATATGTTGTATTTTGTCAAGTCTTTTACATCTTTTGCTAATCACAATTTTTCTTTTTATTATTATTAGTTTAGTTAGCTAAGCTTAGCCCTGAAATCCAGGACTTAACTTGGTCAGAATGTACATAGTCTTTGTGTTATGCTTTTTTTAGCCTATTTGCAAATATTACATTTAAAATTTTAAAGGAAAAAAAGCTTGCCTACAAGAACAATTAGAATTCTATGAGGAAATAATGTTTTTAAAAAATATATTATAAAACAAATGAGAGGTGTAGAATATTGGGGAAAGGATCAACAGCTTAATTGAAGAGATAAAAAATTTTACCCTCATAACAACTTCCTAAAAATAAGAATAGATCAAATGGAAATTATTTTAGGAGTTAAAAGCAATGTTTAAAACAAAGTTAAAAGAATGAGAAAATGAGAAAATCATAAATTTAACTGAAATCCATGACAAAAAAAATAAAAAGAACTGAATATCAGAGTATAAAAAGTCATTAAAGAAAATTGACTATACATCTTAGGGGAAAAAAAGGCAATTTGGAAATAGAATCATTGGATCACTTCCTGAAAGAAATCCCCAAATTAAAACTCCTTGGCATGTCATTGCCAAAATCTAAAGCTTCAGACAAAAGAAAAAAAATATATCCTAAGCATTCAGAATGAAGAACTCAAATATCTAAGAACTACAGTTAGGACCAGATAAGATTTAGTCATCATGACAGCAAAGGAAAGGAGTATATGGAATAAAGTCATTCAAAAGATAAAAAACAAAAGTCCACAATCAAGAATAACATACATGGAAAAAGGGAGTTTAATTCTAAAAGGAAAAATCAAATGGTTCTTATATAATATAAATTTTCAAATATTTCCAATTTTTTAAAAAAAAACAGATGAAAAGGAACTTTGAAATATAAATAATAGTAGTCAAGAGAAAAATAAAAAGCAAACAACCAGAAGGGAATTTATAAAAATAAAATATTTGTATTCTAACAAGATCAATCTTAAGAGTTCTTTCATAATCCTAATGTCACATAAAGTCATAGAAGTAGTTAATTAAGAGAGAAGACCATAAAGACAACCTTTAGTATTGTTTTGTTTTGAAGATGTGATAAGAAACAAAAGGGGAAGAAGATATTTTAGGGTAAATGGGAGAAGATGTAGAGGAACTTGATTATAAAAGTACAAATTCATACAAACAGAGAAGTAATGGGGGGAGAAGCAGGAGTCACTTGAATTTCACTTTCATTTAAACTAGACAAAAGGACAAAGTGCATAAACATACACTCACATAAAAAGTTTAGTGTAGAAATATGCTAATGTCAGCAAGGATAGAGATAGGAAAAGGAAAAGAGGGAAAGGAAATAGAAAGAGTATATTCAGGGAAGGATTTGTCATTAGCAGAACAAATCTTAAATTTGGAAAGGGGATATAAAGAGAGGATTAAAAGGAAAAAAGAAAGGGTAATAAGAATATAAGCAAAGAAAGTAGTTTATAGAGAAGACAATAAAATGGGAAACTACAATAACTAGCATAACTGAATGTGAATGAGATGAACTCAACTATATAAAAGGGAAGAAGCTAGCAGAATGGATTAGAAAACAAAATTCAACAAAATCTTGTTTGTCAGAAATATTTGAAATTTGAAGAAATACTTGAAACATAAAACATGGAGTTAAAATAAGGAATTTAAGCAAAACCTATTATGACTCAGCTGAACAAAAAAAAATAACAGCACAAACAGAATTAAAAGGGGGGAAAGGAAAACTACATTCTGTTTACAGAAAACATAGATAAGAAATTGTTTTCAATACTTAACATATATTCACCGAATGGCATAACTTTGAAATAATTATAGGAACAATTAAATGAATTAATAAAAATTATAGGTTTTGTGCCTTCTATTAACTAAATGAATGAATAAATTAAAAGAAACAGACCATAAAAATATGATAATGGGAGACCTCAATTTATCCCTATCAGTCCTAGATAAATCTAACTAAAATTTTAATCTAATCTAAAAACTTGATGTTTGATTTGATATGTATTGGTTTTTGAGAATCCTTTCCAACTCTGAGATTTTGGAAATTCAACATCTTTACTTAGTATACCAAGAAAGAAGAGATAGTTGCTATTGCTGGTGCAGAAAGAAATGTAGAAGACAATTGTTTTGTCTGTTTATAAATTACTCATACTTTTGACCACAAGAGAGAAATTGTAGGACTCACCCCAGAAGTGGAGATTTATCACTGGGCATTTTTTGTCTTAAAACGCTGCCATAACTGACACTATTCTTAGTGATAGAAGGCTACTGAAGAATATGTGTGCTCATGTGTCTTTTCTGACATGAACCAATCCAGCCCAAAATTTTGTATGATCACATAGGACTTACACATTTCTGCCCACATATGTGTATGTATTTGTCTATATAATTTGGCATATGTAAATATGTGTGTGTATATATATATATATACATATATATATATATACACATATATGTTTATATTTTATTTCTTGAAGTTCCAAGAAAGAGTTGAAAGAATTAGAATTAATCAGGTTTCTTGGTACCCCAAAAGTGTTTATTGAACCACAATACTGCTGTACTTATCTCACTTTTGGAATGGATATGAATGTCCAATATTCTCAGTTTAAAATGTCTCTTTCTTTCTCTCTTTGCCTCTATCTCTACTTTCCCCCCTTCCCCCTCCTTTCTTTTTTGTTCCTTCCCCTCTTGTCTCTGCCTCCCTCCATTGCATTCTTCCCTCATCCTCCTTTCCTTATACAATAGTCAGGGTTGAAGTTGCAGAATTTCAACCAACTTACCATCAGTCCAAAGGCTTTGGTTCTTCCTGTTTGGCTGTTGGTTTTTTGATCTATTGCCTGTAGCCATTCTCAGAAGTGCAAGTAAAATGGATGCTGTTCTCAGCGTTATTATCACCAGCTATTTCTTGCTGCTTCCACAGCAACTGCTTTCCTGGATTCCTTTAATGTGGTAAAAAGATAAGGTGGCAGTTAAAGTAATTCTTTGGTGAAGGGCTATTATGATACTTCCTTGTAAATATTTCCTAGATAAATTCCTTAAATCATCAAATTTCCATAGAAGAATTGGAAACCCACATTCTATTTATTAAGGCTCCAAAACTGGTAGAATATACTGTGTGTGTGTGTGTGTGTGTGTAGCTATAGTGTAGGAGAATGCTTTGCAATTGAAAAGACTAGAATGTACCTATTTTTAATACTTGTAGACTTGAGTGTGAAAATTTTTAAAGCTGTAGTTTAATTTTATTCATTTATGATATTTCTTGGCATTCGTAGTGTTCTGGGTTTTTGTTTTTGTTACTTTCCTTTTAAGTAATAGCTTTGGCTGAGTAACTTCACATTATTGTAGTTCTTATGTATCATATGAGTAATAGATTTGGACTTCTGGAATTTCAGAAAGGATTCTGTTAGTGTTTATAATGACAAAATGAAAATGCTATTTTAAATTGAGAATATTGAACATTCATATCCATTCCAAAAGTGAGTTAAGTACAGCAGTATGCTGATTTAACAACCACTTCATTGGGGGAAGATGAACACTCATATGTATACAATACTTAGGTTTAATTTGCATTTTTAGTATTGTCTCCATTATTTTCTTAAACCTAGATAATAAGAAAACAATAAATCAACCCTGATTGGTAGTATTTGCCAAATTCCAATGGGTAAATTCTCTCACTGAAAATTTAATAATTGGTTGGCCAGACAGTTTGTACTGATTCCAGCACAGACCTAGATAAATATTACTTTACTTTAATTTTTAGTTTTTAAGCTTTTCTTGAAGTCTACTAAAGAAAAGCGGGATACATCTTAGCTTGAATTTGGAAAGACTAATTCTAAAAATAGTTGAGGAGTAATAGTTTTCATATTTTCTGTGCTGAGTTCTTAAGCCTAACAACATTTAGATTTATATTGACTGAGTCCATTGTTAATTCCTAACTAATTAAATATACTTTCTTTAGGTGAAATTATTTTTATCACAAAATGCATAGTTATATATAGGTTACTCTTTAGAAATTAGAGACTCATAGAAAGTTTAGAAATATAACACTGAATTGGCATCTACAAAACTGTTAATACATTTTGGAAATATTCTTAATTTAAATATATTAGGTTGGACAGCTTTTTCTTATTGTTGTGTCAAGACAGGAAGTAACTGACAACAATTCTGAGTATCATTAACAAATCTGACCTTCACTAAATACCCTTCAAAGTTTGAATGGACAATTGAACTATGTGTTTCTAATTGTCTGCAGACGTCCTGTAAATCAGAAGGAAAAACCTGCTTTCCTTGTGTAAAGCTCTGGAGTTTTTTAAATTAATAAATTTCTGAGAATAATTGGTGAAAATAAATTCTTCTTCATTTGTAAATTACATATTTCTACCTGGACATTTTTTTTTGTCTTTTAAGTTAATTTATTGATTTAGAATCTATACTTGTTTATAAATATAGTATAATTAACAGTATTCTGCTTACCATTTTCTGCTAAAATATTTACCAACCAAATGTCAGTTGTGCTCTAAAGTAGGGTAAAATTAGATATCTCTAGAGAGCTTATTCCTAATAATGTGCTGTTTAAATAATTCGCTTATTTTATTTTCACATTTTTAAATGATCAGAAGCATATTGCATTGTTCACTACTGAATTTTATTTTTTTGAGGCAATTGGGGTTAAGTGACTTACCCAGGGTCACACAGATAGGAAGTATTAAGTGTCTGAGATCATATTTGAATTCAGGTCTTCCTAACTTCAGTGCTGGTGCTCTAGCCACTGCAACATCTAGCTACTTCTTTTATTTTTATTTATATATATATATACACACACACACACATACATACATATATATAATATTTTTAAATAAGCCTCTTCTATTAATTATAAAAAGCTGTCATAAATATGACCTGATTTTAAAATGCATCTGATTTCTTTCACCTAAGAGAGTAGTATTTTAAAAGGTCAAATATATCATGGGAACTTCTTTAAAAACAAGAAGTCAGTCAGCATTTATGAATAACTGTGTGCCAGGAATTTTGTTAAAGGCTAAGATACAAAGAAATTTAAGCCACCCCTCCATTCCTTATAGTTGTCTAGTAAATAATATATTGTGCAGATTTCAGTACCTTTGGCATAAGATTATATGCATATACACATATATGCAAATATTCCTCATTCCAAAGGTATAGGAATTACCTAAAACCACTTCTTTCTCTTTATATATATATATATATATATATATATACACTTATTTAAAGACTAACAGTGGTTGGGCAAGGCTTCCGTATAGCTTGCTTCTTTAGAAATCTTGGTTCCAAAAAAAAAAAAAAAGACATTAAAATGATCGTTACATTAGTTACTTTACATAATAATACTTTGTCAAATGATTTGTAAAGATGATAGCTTAATTTCTATTTTTCAAATGAAAAAACACATTCAAAAATCAAATTTTCCCTATGTCAAAGTAAAAGACTTAAGTGACCATGCTATGTCAGCAATTTCTAATTAAATTATTTGTCATCTAAGATTACATTAGATTTTCCTGTGGCTATCCATAGGTTTACTCAACTCTAGATTCACACAGATTACTGTATTCATTAGATGGCAAATATACCTCTTTTGACTGCAAACACTCCCTGCCAACTTAGCTAAGAATTTGTTTATCTGTTCACTTTGCATTAAGCTGACTGACCAGGAGGTCAGTTTTAAAATTAAAACATTTAATTGAGACTAAAATAGTTAAAGAAAAGAAAAAAAAAGCACTTTCAGAAAACATACTTCAGGATTTATGTCATCCCTTAGTAATATGTACAAAAAATCCTTCTGGAATTTATTCTTGAGGGAGAGACTATAGAGCAAATGGCTCTTGAATGTTTAGCACTGAAGGTTGAAACATTTTTTTAGTGTCTGAATCTGTGGAGGTGTGCCCCTATGGCAATATTAAATCTCTTTCTTCCCTCCATACTGTGGTTTTTCCTCCATCTTTCTCACCCCATTTCCACTGACTGCATCCTGGAACCACTCATCCCTAAATCCTTTTTTTCCATCCTTCCTTTATTTCAAGTCTGTACAGTCTTTGTTGGGGATGAAGAGATGTTAATAATTCTTTGGTAACAAGGCTAGTAGAGTTTCTTTCCTCCTACCTCCTGGTTCAGAAGATTCTGATCCTGTTCTTCACTTAGAGCCCAGCCCCTAACTCTGATAAAGTCCCAGAAGTCAAGAACTTGAATTTTAGATTAATCTCTATCATGTAGGTAAACCATTTCTTCCTTGAAAAATTAGGAAGTTGGACTAGAAATGATCTTTAATATCCTTACAAGCTACAAATTATATATTGGAATGGCTACTTTGAGTCCATTAGTAGTTTTTGTCCAAAATGCAGATAATTTTCAATCTTTAGTACATAAATTGATTCTTATAGCCATGTACCATGTATTACTTTCCAGTTTCGTGTTTTCTAAACTTAGAAAAGAGGAATATAGTGAGAAAGAAAAACACAATAGACTATATGTGTGAAGTATATTTGTGCTTATTAATTATAGTACATCAAATGTTATTTCTGGAAAGAATTAAACAGATAAAATTGTTTGAAATACGCTTTCACTCTTGATGTAAAGTGGTTTTTAGATACTGATGTCTTATAATGCCTTTGAAGTGAGAAGGTTTAGGAAGAGGTAGCGTAGAATGGTAAGTATTTGCTTGAGTGAAATGATGAATTTCAGAATATTTTAGTTGTGGCTTGCTACAACTTCACCCAAAATACACAACAGCACCTTTGTCTTATAAACAAATCATGTTGGTGAAGATGTATGAGCAGAGTATCCTAGCTCACACACAACTGTACAACATACTGATTAGTGGCTTATACAGTGGGATTCCAGACTTAAAATATTGCCCCAAAATAAATTATTCACAGAGAATGAATAGGGATTGAATTATTCATCATAGTCTTCCTTACTAAAAGAAAGGGTCTTAGTGGACAGAGTTTGAATAGAGAGAGGGAAAGGAGAGGAAGGGTAGAAGCCCTCTTTCTCTGTTGCCTGGAAACATAATCAAATTTCCCATATACTTTAAAAAACTTTTGCAAGATTATATGTTTTTTGCAAGCTCTCATTCTATGACTCTGCTGTGTCAGCCATACTTTTTTGAAAAAAGCTGTCTACATTTGATGATTTCACTTCTCTCTTCTGAACCCTTTAGTCTTCCTTCCTACTTAATCACTCAACTGAAAATGCTTTCTCCAAAGTTACAAATGAATTCTTCATTACCAAATTTAATGTTTTCTAAACCCCCTCCCCCCCATCCCCACTTTATGAACCTCCCTATAGCATTTGGCACCAAGAATCAATCTCTCTTTGCAAGAAATGCCTCTTTTTGAAAGTTTCATTGTCAGTTCTTTTCTTTCCTGTCTGGCCACTTAATTTATTTTATACCCCCTAACTTTGGGTATTCACTAAAACTTAGAATCTGGCCGTATCTTTGCTTTTTTACTCATTACTCTCTTCCACCAACTCTACAGAGCAGCCAAACTGAAGTTATTGCTATTCTACATAGGTGACACTCCGTCTCTCATTTCCATCCTTTCATCTTCAATTCCCCATACCTTGAATGTATTCCCTTATCAATATCTCTTGGAATCCTTGGTTTCCTTTACACTTAGCTCAAGCTCACATTCTGACCTAAGACCTTTCCTGGTCAAGATTACTTTATATGTATTTTATATATTTCTTTATTTTTGTTCCTTGTCTCCTCTAATAGAATATAATTTCCTTGAGAGCAGATAGTTTATATCCCCAATACTTTGCATAATGCCTGATGAAAAGTAGATGCTTAGAAAGTGCTTGTTGATTGCTTTATTAATTGAAGGATATTTATAATTTACCTCTGTGTTTATATCAAATTCCTTCAAGGAATTCTAACTTGGAAAAATAATACATGAATTTCCTGTTGCTTTTGCCACAGGATGTCAGCTGCAATGAAATCACAGCTCTGCCACAGCAGATAGGACAACTTAAATCTTTAAGAGAACTGAACATCAGAAGAAATTACCTTAAAGTTTTGCCACCAGGTAAGAAAGTAAGTTAAGCTCAACTAACAGAAGAAAGAACAAAACAGAATATTCTTAGTTTTTCATGTTTTTTCAAGTGGATTACTTTAGGATTTTTTAAAAATTTAAATTATTTAACATATGACTTAAACATTTAATAATAAGAAAATTTGATTTAGTTTGTAGATTCAAGGTACAAGTATAATTTTAAAAGTAGCAACATCAAAACTGAATTATAAGACTTAGAAAAATGTTGACACTGTGTGTAGAGGTTAGGTATTTTGTCAACATGGAGTTTTTATGAGAACCCACTAGTTTCAGGGGTAGTCAATTATGGGGGGAAATGAGACTAAGGGTTTCTGGATTTATACTGGAAGCAGCTGTGTCTTTTTTTTTTTTTAAACCATTGGTTGTAAGACAGCTGCCTCCAACAGTATTGCTTCTACAGCTTTAGGGCCACTGCTGGATCACACTGATCGTGGAAAGCATTTGAGTGTAATAGAATGTTAGATTTGAAGTCACTGAACCTTAATTTTCTTATCTGAGGAAATAATACTTTTGGACCAGAAGTCTTTGGACAAGATCTTTCCAGGTCTTGGTCTTTGACCCATAAATCCAGTCTGAGAGCCTGGATTTAAATCTAGAGAGAAATTCTCTGGGTGTTATCAAACTGTGGGTATATAACTTGAAAGTAGGGAATGAATTCAAAGTGTTAAATTTTTTTCATGTTTAAGTCTTAACTCAAAAAAATCTAGTTAATTCTTTTATCATTCTTCTAAGTTTCTTTAATGATTTTTCTTTTCCTAAAAGATATATTGTGAGTAGCTATATTTTTTACTGCATTTTCTCCACAAAGATTTTTTGGTATACTTAAAGCTGAAATGTTTAAATTTACAGTGAAATGTCCTGAATATCAACTTTTGAAGAAATCAGTTAACAAAAGATCATTAATGATTCTCTTGGACAGTAAATTTATATTTACTATATTTGCTTAGACATTTTTAGTTCTCACATTTTGAGAAGAAAAATGTTATTAATTTATTTTACCCCTTTTGGGATTTTGTGTGGATATTTGATTTTTGTTTTAAAAACACATCTATTCTGAGAATATACTTTGTCCTTCCTAGGACTTGCCATAGACTCCCTTATGCATTATTTTTCTCTTTTTGTTTCCTGAATAGAGAGAATAATGAACTGTCATCCTTTTTTCTCCCTTTTTATGCCCTTCCCATACTATAGAACTATAGCAATGGCCTCATCCTTATTGCTTTTAAGCATTAGGTATTTAAATTGTCCCAGATCTGAAATTCAAAAGGAAATCCTGAAAGGATTCTTCATTCACTAGAAATTCATCTCTCTTCTTTCCCTATCTGCTTCCTAAATCTCTCACAAATACATACAGCTTTTCTTAAAGCATTCTTTATTCTAAGCAAGAAATTGCAGGTCTTGATTCCTTTGTAAATTTAGGGATCAACAGGCTGGGCTTAAGGTCTGATAATGGCAAATTTATAGAACCAAGTTTATAGTATATACATGAAAGTAGAGTCATGAAATATATAGATAGCTCATGATTATATCTCTAGTTCAAGGAAAATTATCTTAATAATGGACTAGGGATTGAGATTCCATCTCTCTACTAGGCAAGGTCACTCTCCCTTGACTTGTCCTCCCATAAGAAAGGGATACAAGGAAATGTACAGGACAAGGTCAACAACAAATGTTTATGAGAAATGAATTACATCAGTCACATGCAGTCTTTAACAGAATAAAAAGGCATGGTTAGAAATGGATGCTTGATATATTCAGCAGAATTAAGTAGGGGGAAAGGAATAAGGACAGTTACCTGTTCCTCTATATGTTTTTTTTTTCTTCAACCATCTGAGAGTACTCAACATTTGAAAAAAAAAATCAATAAAACAAATCTTTTTAGATACCACTCTAGCTTTCTTCTCTCCAGTCTCCCAGGAAGCTTAGGTTGAGAAGGAAAACTGCTGAGTGTTTCCTTTCAAATTTTAACTATATTGTTTTTTATGCATACAAAATCTTTTAAATTTTATGCCACTCAAATTGTCCACTTTATCTTCTGTGGTCCTCTCTATCCTCTGTTCACAATTTTTTTTTTTTTTTGGCTAAGGCAATTGGGGTTAAGTGACTTGCCCAGGATCACACAGTTGTCTGTTTGCAAATTTTATAGCTGTTTTATCTGAAATGTACCTGTCTTGATGTGGTTTACAGGGAAGATAAACATCTCTAGTGTTTCCTCCCTGAAGTGTTGTTGAAGAGGGACTTTAACTTAACCCTGACTGCCTCAGTGACTTGCTCAGTCACACAGCTACTCAGAAAGAGTTTTCCTGACTCCAGACTCATGAATGAATAAATTATTGCAAATACAGTGGAATATTATTGCTCCAAATCTACTTCCTTTGATGGCAGAAATTAAAGTTCCTCTTCAATAACACTTCAGGGAGGAAATGCTAGAGATGTCTAACTTCCTTGTGAACCACATCAAGACAGCTACATTACAGATGAAATATCTATAAGATTTGTGAATAGAGGAAGAGCCCACACCAAAACAAGAGATAGAGGGGATCACAGAAGACAAAGTGGACAGTTTGAGTTACATAAAATTTAGAAGATTTTGTATACACATACACACAATGCTGGCACTCAAGTGTTTTTTTTAAAATCAATTTTTATCTTACAGTACTATTTGTTTAGAAACTTTCAATGACTCCATTGTTCTTACCATGTCAAGCCCAGATTTCTCTACTTGACATTAAGGGCCTTCATAAGCTATGCCCATGCTTTATAACCAACGTTTTATCCCACTAATAATTTAACACACATCTTTTGCTGTGGTAAGGGTAATTTTTTCATTAGCCCTATATACTGAGCTCAGTTGTCTCTCTCTTCTAATTGGAGGGCTGGAAGGCAGAGCAAAAAGCTTCTTTCCACTAGCTCAAATTTTCCATTCACCTCTTCTATTCATACTAGTTGTTTTGGTTGGTTTTTAACTCCATGAAACATCATGGGGGCTTCCTTTTACTATTTTCCACCATTAGATTGTAAGTTCCTTGAGGGCAAGGACTCTATTTTATATCCTGAGTAACTGACACAAAGTAGGTGTTTATTAAATATTTACTGACCATTGATTATTATGAAGTCCTCTGTGACTGTCATTTTAGCCTAATTGATCTCTATCTTCCTTGTTTTCATATAGATTTTTAAATCATAAATCTGTACTTACATCTTATGTTATTTGCTACTATTTTACTGTTTTGTGTCTTGTCATTGCCAAATAGCTGCGAAGATTAACTATGGAAATAAGAATTGGTTTTTAAGCTTTTGATAACAAATTTCTTAATTTTGTTATTTTGTTACTAATTTAATATAAAAAGATCTTTTCTGAAATATCTTCCTAATTTCATTAATTCTCAGGGCAAAAACTGTATATATCATACACATCTCATTTTCACTTCCTTGTCATGCAGTAGTAATGATTTGATTTAGTTACATGAATGGAAGTTGTGACACATAATTACTTTCCAACTTCACCTGTTATAATTCTTAGCTATTTGACATTGTTCAGCCATCTTTTTTTCTTATAGGAAATACATTTGATTTTGTTCTTAGCAGCTGTCGATGTTGGTAGTGCAGTTGGCTTGAATACTTGAAATTACTGAGGGTTTACTATGCCATTGAGTGGGAATTATAAGCTAAATATAAAGTTATATTTGTTTTTGTAGCTACAGAAGGATTTCTGAGAAGTATAAAGGGAAAACCTCATAATCAAAATTACATAGAGTTAAAAGGGAGAGAGAGGGTGTTTAAAAATTCTGAATTATACATTATGAAAAAATGTATTTTATTACTTTTTAATGCTATATATTATCACAAACTAATTATCAACTATATTGCCAGTAATGGCCCTGCCAGGCCAAATTTAATTAATAGAGAAGATCTGTCTTTAATTAGCACATTGTTTATATGCTACTCTATTTGCTTAAATATTGAAATAAAAATAGTCCTCTTGATTTCTTGCTTTATGTGATATTGTTGCTGAGCAAACCCTTTAAAATTTTTAATACTAGCTTTTTTATTTTCAAAATACATGTAAAGGTAGTTTTCAGCAGAGCAAACCCTTTAAAAATTTTAATACTAGCTTTTTATTTTCAAAACACATGTAAAGATAGTTTTCAGCATTCACCCTTGCAAAATCTTGTGTTCCAAATTTTTCTTCTTCTCTTCCCCTCCTCTAGACAGCAAGTAATCCAATATAGTTTAAATATGAGCAAACCCTTTTTATTTTGGTAGTGCAGAGGAAAGTTACAGTCCATTGCATGTCCATGTATCACATTTCTAAATTAGTAGACTCTAATATAATGAGGGTTCTACTTTATACATACTGTGTTCACACATGCCACAGGTTTTGTGTACAATCTACTTTGAAAAGAAACTTTAAAGTTTGGGTTATGTTGTGAAATCATCTTTCCTTCTCCAAAGTCAAGCATTTTTTGATGTTTTATTTTAATCATGTAATTCTGTTGTTGTTGTGTCTTTTTTGTTTGTTTGTTTTTAGAACTTGTAGATCTTCCCTTGGTAAAATTTGATTTTTCCTGCAATAAAGTGCTCGTGATTCCAATTTGTTTTAGAGAGATGAAGCAGCTGCAAGTGTTACTGCTTGAGAATAATCCCCTCCAGTCCCCTCCAGCACAGGTAAGATTGCTTGTTTGTGGGGATGGAGAGTAAAGGGGTTGGAGTGAGGGGGAACATGTTTCTGACCATAATTCTTTGCTAACCTACTTTTTCAGCTGTTTGGCCATAAAGTCATTCTCAAATTTTTTTCTTGGCATTTATCTTTAAAAAACCTATTTCTTGTTTTCCATGAGCTACATATAAACTTTATTTTGTTTTATTTTTTATTATAGCTTTTTATATATGAAACATATGCATGGGTAATTTTTCAACATTGACCTTTGCAAAACCTTCTGTTCCAACTTTTCCCCTCCTTCCTCCCACCCTCTCCCCTAGATGGCAGATAGTCCCATACATGTTAAATATGTTAAAGTATATGTTAAATACAATATTACATATAAGCCTTTTAGCAGCTCTCTGGAAAATAGGAAGTTAGCTGATTCAACATAATGGAACATGCAACATGGAACTGGAAGAGAAGGTAGATATCATCTTGTCCAAATGCTACACAAGGAAGTGGAAAGATTAAAAAGTCACTGAGGGTAGGGAAATAGTAACAGAGTCTTGTTTCAAACCTACTTCCTTGGACTTCAGTTGGGTAAAGTCCAAAAGATATTAAACAGTATAAAAGATGCCCATTTACCTTCAGATAAGTAACTAAGGGAACAAATGTAATCTGATATTTTTAAGTGGACTCTATACCTTATTAAGATATTTTTTCCAAGTCTTCAGTATTTTTTGCATTATTTTAACAGGCTTTCAAATAATTGTTGAGCCTCTTTTTAGCTAGACATATCAAGCTGGTATTTCCTTTTACATTTACATATAGTTTTCATAGTGCTACTTTTTTGGAGTTTGCAAATCAGCATAAGAAAATTCAGACGTTATTATCTTTTCTCTAGAAATCTTTTGTGGGGACAGCATCATGCAATTTGAATAGGTTTTACAGGGACACAATTGGAATCCATATGGTTGTGGTATTTAGAATAAAATGTGTATATAAATACTTGGTTCCAAAAACTGAAATATCTGAATGTTTCTTCCCAGTTTTTCAAATAAAAGATTGTTTATTAATTTCTTAATAGATTTGTACAAAGGGCAAAGTGCACATATTCAAGTATCTGAGCATACAAGCCTGTCAGATTAAATCAACAGACTCACTTTATCTTCATACTATGGAGAGGCCAAATCTACAGCAGCATGTGGAAGAGAGGTGAGTCCAACAGATCTTGATCCTTTGTTCATTTCTCTATAGAGAGCTACAGAGATGTTATTCCCAACTTTGTGAGTTCCATGCAAATTATTCTCTTTACTCAGTTTTAATTTCTAATTTTGAAGATTCAGTAGTTTAGGAAGTATGACATAGAGAGGTGATGAAATAGAACATTTTGGAGGTCACTAGAGGTCTATGCTAAGATCTACAATATAAATATGTCCATAGTATGTTTTTAAGATAGATTCACTATATTAAACTATACTGAGACTAATACTATATTATACTGTAGAAAAAAAAAAATCAAATGGCTTGCCAGTTCTTTATAGTGAGAGTTTTTTTAGTTTTAGGGAAATCACTAAAACTCTCACTATAAAGAACTGGCAAGCCATTTGATTTTCTTTTTTTTTTCACATCAGCCCCAATAAAAATTTTTACCCCAATTCCATTTAGTTCTGTCCAATGTGTCAAACTCCAACCACAGAAGGGGACAGTATCTTAATATTTGTATCTCTCTTGGGACCAAACACATGCTTTATAAATAGTACAATTATTGTGTTTTAAATGTTTATTCAATTGAATGGAATTTTAGTTCCTGAGTAATTTCTTAAAAGATAACATAGTTAAGGCAAAATCATAATTACATTCAAAGTTGATTTATTTTGACATGTATTTTGTGGTGTGTTTTATTTCAATTCAATACTGATGACATCTATCCCAGCAAGAAAGATTCTGATTCGGGAGTCGGCAGTGATAATGGAGATAAGCGTTTATCTGCCACTGAGGTAATTCAATTAACCTCTGATTTGGGGGTATTATAACTTAATCCTCAGTATATTTTTCCTTTATGTGTATCAATGTATTATTTCCTTGATCTTAGTGTGAACTTTTTAAGGATAGAGACCATAACTTCTATTTTTCTACATTTCCTTCATATAGTGTCCAGTATGTTGCCCTGTATATAGTGATAAAACAATGAGCTAGCATCTATTACCTGCTTACTATGTACTAAGCATTGTACTGCTAAATAACTGTTGATATTTGACAAAAAAAAAGGTATATCAAAACTTAAGGGGTTAAGAAATGGATGAGAAGTTAACGTGTGTGTGTGTGTGTGTGTATTTCATGAAATGAAATATTACAGTTTACTCAGAAGAAAGGAATTTTAAACAATTGTGAATTGAGGACAAAACTTGATTTTCTGTGATTTGAAGATTGGATTCCTTTAAAATATAATGATAAAATATCATTTTAACATAAATTAAGTGATATTAATATTGGTGTTTCCTCTGGTGGTTATGAAATAACCTTCCATTTATTGTCTCATTTATGGTATGTTAGCTTCTGGAAGAGTTGAAAAATATGATTTTGCAGTTATCAAATTTCTCCAAGGTTTTTTTTAAATTTCAAGTGAGTCTGCTTCAATGAACTATTTGTATTATGTTTATATTCAAACAGTATAAAATGACTTTTTTTTAAATCATTCATTCCCTTTAGTCTTTTTATTTTCAGCAAGTGTGTGCAAAGGAAAATGCCTATCTTCAGTGTGACAAACTTGAAGTTTAGCAGTTCAAATGAATGAGGATTGAATAATAATTTACAATTACATAGCATTTTAGGTTTTGCTTTTTAAAATATCTGCTATAAGTATATATATATTTTTTTTTCACACATGCATACATATATCTGTACTGTTTTTCATGTTCTTTCTTATTCTCTAATTCTACCAAACTGTAAGTTTGTCTTCTACATGTTTGTCTCACATCTATATTTGACATGAATTTTTATTCTCAAATTTTTGCTAAAGCTTTTTCATGTTTTTCCCAATAAGAAACTGGCCTTAGAACTTGATGATTTGTAAGTCATTCTTTTATAAGGTGACTATAGAGCTATTGTTTTAGTTCAACTCTCTAACTCTTGGTGTTTATTTAAGGTTGTCATTCATTTAGAAAAGCATTTTTGAGCGGTACCTAGTACATTGTCATAGAACGTTGAGTACTTCATAAGCATTGTTTGCTGATATTATCAACTGCATCCTTTACTGCATACATGGATAAAGGGATACCTGGGATAGTAGTCCAATTTTTAAAAAGATTTGTAATAATGACAGTCTCCTTATTGGTTGCACAATTTTTTAAAACTTTCTAAACCCATTTAAAAAACATTTTAAAATAGCTTCTTCCTTTTTACCCAGAACTAACAGAAAGAATTAATGTTATCTGTTCTAATTTGAATTCCTTATATATTCAGTCCCTATTAGAATACTACATTTTCTACTTGACCTTTTCTTGTTCTTTTTCAGTTAGGTTGTAAGCTCTTCTAATTAGCAACACACTGTCACACATTTAGGTCTTCCCCTCCCTTTCCATAAACCTTAATTGATTTCTCTTTGCTTTATGTATTTTTTCATTTTGATTCCTATTTAGCAAGATGAGTAGTATCCCTGTAGAGTTTTTCTTCTTTTAAAAAACTTTATACTTTTTATATCCATTCATAAAATTATAATAGCCTTTTTACATTTTAAAAGAATAATATTATATTATCATTATATCATTCTCTCGTCTGTGTCCTTAAAATTCTTCAATTGTACTTTTGCTTCAGAGGTAATTCTATACTAATTGTAACACGCATGCCAACTAAAAGGAAACTATAAACCTTAGTTCATAGTAATATTTTCTAAAGTTATATTTGTATTTAAATTCATCCATAAAATATTCTTCAAAATACTGAATTAAATTTTAGGATTTTCTTATTATGAGTATATATATATTTTAAAAAGAGACTTTCTTATTCTAATGAATTCACTGTTGTTTTTAGATGTGTATCTTGACAATTTTACTAAAAATGTAAGGCCAAATGGGGAAAATGGAAATGTTTTTCTCCTCAAAATAAACCATACAGATTTCTTTCTTTTTCTGCTGATCACCATGCTCTGGATCTCAGTAATCTTGGCAACGCTACAGAATTTAGTTTTATAATGATAAAGAGTTTGTAAATTCTTTCCATATTATCTATTACCCATAGGAGGTAAATTATATATATATATGTATATGTATATATATAATTTATTCTGTTCATCTTCCTTGCTATATTGATTTGAAGAGTAAATTCTTATTCTCTTACTTTGGCTGTTGCTTTCTACTTGGTTTAATGACATGTTAAGAAAATGAAACCTAATTCTTTCCATGTTGAATACTATGCACTAAATCCATAAATATTGTATTAATGATTCATTTTTTAAAAAAACATTGATTTTTTCCAGTGTCCTAATAATACAAAAGCCAATTTTTTTAGAAGAATTAAGCTATGCCACAATTTTTGTTTTTATTTAAAAACTTGGTTTATTGCCAATTACTATTATAAATCTCTAGGAATTTCAGTCTCTTCTAATTAAAAAAAAAAATGAGCCTACTTTATTTCTGCAGCGATCCATATTACCGCCATAATGTATTCCATAAATTGCTGTGTCCTTGTGGAAAATCTGGTAAAGATCCCCTTCAAACTCAGCAAGGTGGATACTTGGATAATGAAATAGTCCCTTGCATATTCTAATCTAAACCTCCAGTTTGGTAGAACATCTGAAACCAGTCTTAGCTTTTGAGAATTTTATTTTTATGACACTTGAAACATGAGCATAGAATGTCAGTAGAAGATGGGGAAGAAAGAACATTATTTTAGTTTTTTTCAAAAGAGGCACTGTATTTCATCTTTAAAAGAATCATGTTTGTTAAATAACCTTCAGCTAGCAGGAAATGGTAGGAGAACGCAATCAAAGATAGATTATTATAAAGTGTTCCCAAAATTAGATAGGGCAGCTATATATTTTAAATAAGACAACTATTAATCTGCTGCTGCTTATAAAATTTTAATTTGTGGTTTACCCAGTCAAAAAGGAAAAATATGCCAGCCTGAAGTATTGGGAATGAGATTTGGTCTAAATAATTATGGTTGTTTTACAACAGTTCCTCAATAGAAAAGCTAAAATTTAATCCAATGTTCTCTTGCTCAGAATTTACCACTTTCCCCAACTTATCAAAGCACCTCATTTAAAGTGATTAATTTTCCATGTTTATATTTTGATGATTTTAATGTTTTTCCTTTAATGAGATAATTGTAATATTTCTTTTTTAGCCTTCTGATGAAGATACTGTCAGCCTTAATGCACCGATGTCAAATATCATGGAAGAAGAACAGATTGTCAAGGAAGATTCATGTCATCGCCTTAGCCCAGTCAAAGGTATGAGAGAATGAAAGGAAAAGACAATGAAAAAGTTAGGAAGAGCAGGCAAAGTGACTGAAAAAAATCTGACTACAGAGATAAGAAAACTTAAAGTTCAAATCTTAACTCAAGCCCAGAAAAGCTAGTCTTTAGGTTTCCTGGGATTGAAGAGAAGATAATGATTTGCATTGTTAAAGGAGTTTCTTTACTAAGGGTTTCCTACAACAATAAAATCAGAGCTTGAATTTTAAAAAAGAAGGCAGGTTTATTTTTCTGCTTAATAGAACCTACTTTGTAGAGCTAGTTGATTGAGTGGGAAAATTTATCTTTTTAAATTTTACTACCTTTTACATCTTTACTACCTCAAATTTTATATCTTTGGGGGAAAATCCAACTCAAAAAAAATTCCAAATTTTTTCCCTTTAACCTTGAGTGGGGAGGTTGTTTCATTTTTACTTTGACCTAAATCCTTAACTTTATGGCTGGACTCAACATGATTATTCTTGTATGAGTGAACAGCAAGTAGAGAGGAGGATTTTTAGATTATGGATGCCTCATATCCTATTCCAGAGCTACTCAAAAGAGCTTTAAAGGTCTTTAAAAAAATAGTAATAGGTTTTTATTTTTCAAAATACATGCAAAAGATGGTTTTCAACATCCACCCTTGCAAAAGCTTGTGTTCCAAATTTTCTCCTTCCCTCTCTTCCTTTCCCTGCCCTAAACAGCAAGTAATACAATTTAAGTTACATATGTGCAATTCTTTTAAACATATTTCCATATTTATCATTCTATGTAAGAAAAATCAAATCAAAAGGGAAAAATTAGAAAGAAAAAACAAATAAACAAGCAACAACAACAACAAAGGTGAAAATATTCAGTCCTCATAGTTCTCTCTCTGGATACAGATAGTTCTCTCCATCCCAAGTCAAGTCTATTGGAACTGCTTTGAATCATCTCATTGTTGAAAACAGCCAAGTCCATCATAATTGATCATCATTATGTGCACAATGTTCTCTTAGTTCTGCTCACTTCACTGAGCATCAGTTCGTGTAAATCCTTCCAGGCTTTTCAGAAGTCAGCCTGATAATCATTTCTTATAAAAAAAATAATACTCCATTACATTCATATACCACAACTTATTCAGTTATTCCCCAGCTGACAGGCATTCACTCAGTTTCCAGTTTCTTGCCACTATGAAAAGGGCTGCCATAAACATTTTTGCACATGTGGGTCCCTTTCCCTCCTTTAAGATTTCTGTGGAATATAAGCTCAGTAGTAGCACTGCTGGATGAAGAGTATGTACAGTTTTATAGCCCTTTGGGCATAGTTCCAAATTGCTCTCTAGAATGGGTAGATCAGTTCACACTTCCACTAACAATGTATTAGTGTCCCAGTTTTCCACATTCCCTTCAATATTTATCATGATCTTTTCCTGTCATGTTAGCCAATCTGAAAGGTGTGTAGTGGTATGTCAGATTTGTCTTAATTTGCATTTCTCCAATCAATAGTGATTTAGAGAATTTTTCATATTTAATTTCTTCATCTGAATATTGTCTGTTTATATCTTTTGACCAGAATACAGGAATTTATTCTTGTAAATTTGAATCAATTCTCTATATATTTTGGAAATGAGGCCTTTATCAGAACTCTTGCATTTCATAATATTTTCTAGTACTTCTTTTGCCATAAATCACTTACTTCTCTACAGATCTGAGAGGTAGATTATCCCTCACACCCCTAATTTGTATATAGTATCATTCTTTATGTCTAAATTATGCACCCATCTCGACCTTATCTTGGTATACAGTTTTAGGTGTTAATCAATGACTAGTTTCTGTCATCCTATTTTAATAGCTTGTATTCTTATAAATTTGCTTCAATTCTCTACATGTTTTAGAAATGAGGCAAAAGAGGACTGGTCTTGAGGGCGAGATTCACCCTAAATCTCCGCTTTTACCTAGACATGTGCTTGTTATTTGCCTGTCTGTATAGCAGCCAAATGAATCCTCTACGTGTTCCATAATCTGAAAAGGGAAGAAGTGCTTGTAAATATGACCATTATATATATAAGATCACAGATCTGGAGGCCATTTAATCCCCTCAGAGAAAAGAAAACTGAGACTCCAGAGGTAACTTCTCAAAGTCACAGAGATAAGAAATGACAGATATTTGAAGCTGGGTCCTTTGCCTCCAAAATCAGTGCTCTTTAGATCTTGTCTGTATTGGAGAGACAAAGCTCTCTAAAGGATTCCACCAATAGCTTAATATATAGACAGCCCTTACATGTATATTTGAGGAATATTAAATTCTTTGCATTTAGTTTGTAGTAATTGTGTGAATTATATAACCCAAATTTGTGACATTCTTTTATCTCTTTCTGTTTTCACTAAATTTAAACTTTGCAAGTGAGGGGACTGGGGTTATAAGACAACTGAAAACTTCCTTTTACTCCAATTTCCAGGTTAGGATGGAACATCATAAAAATTTATGTAATTTAGCATGTTTTGCCTCTTCCCATATTCCTTAATAGGCCCTATCAATTACCGGTGTGATTTACCATAAACAGTCTCTTCAAATGAATAATTCTTTCTTCTTTGGACTAAGTTGAACAATATATTTCCCTGGCACCTAATACTATTAACTGCACACAGTGCAAGTTTAATCAGTGTTTTTTAAATGAATGAAATATGGGCTTTACTTCCAGCTTGGCTATTAATTATCTAGTTATCTGTCATTGAGCAGAGAGCTTAAGCTGTCTGAGCTTTCGCTTCCTTATCTTCAAAGTGAGGGAATTAAATAAATAATGGCCAGAGTCACTTCTAGTTCCACATTTCTATGATTCTTTTATCACTGTTTATGAATAAGGTATTTGAGGACATGCAGATATTGATGCTTAGTGCTCAGGAATCCATTGCTGACTGGATAGGAATAAACTTGAGTTCCAGATTGAAGTATTTGGATCTTTGCCATGATTGATGATTTTTAAGTAAATTTAATAAAATAGAAGCCTTTCAGTTTTTATTTGGCTAAGAAATCACTAGGAATATATTAGTTTACAGCTCGAGTTATGATGAATTGATTAATATATATAGTTGAATGACAGCCTCAATTTCTTTAGCACTTCTATAAAGTATCCATAATAGGATGTTCATTTATACTATATCCTACATGATTTATCATGCTGTTGTATCACTGTAATAATTTAAGTTTTCAAGTCAGTACCCAAGAGACTGATTTTTTTTTACCTTAGTTCATGTGTTCTGTCTTCAAGTGACAATGGCATATCATTCATGTTGTCTGAAAAATTGATAGTCAACCACATTTACTTGAGATTCAGATTAGAAATTGAATTTTGCACATCCTAATAAAAATATTGCTACTAAAACAACTAAATAAAAAAGTTAGATGATCTTATGAAACAGAGTTTTTGAAAATTAAGAAAGTATTTGACACCTTTCTCACTCATTTATTAATACAATTTTATCTAGTCTTAGTATTATCCCAAGCTAATTTAGAGTGTTCTTTTCTCATTCTGATTTCTGTCTTACTGTCAGATTCCTTTGGAATTAGTATGTGGCTCAAAATTCTAGCCTAATTTCGCATTTAAAAAATATATTTTCTCCAGGAAACCATACACTTTCTATTTTCATCCATCTTGCAGTTCATTAAAAGGACAGGCTTAATTTTCTGTTACTCTTTGGATAAGTTCCAGTGTTCCATTGAACTCTTCTGCATCCTTCTCTCCCTACTCAGCCTTATGAGAGGTAGAGACAGGCAATAGCATCCTCTAGTTGAGAACATTATAAACTCATGTCTTTTATGGTTTTTTTAAAGTGATTTTTAAAGTTAAAGAAATTACTTTTTTTCACCTGGAATTAAACTTCAGACAATACTCCATTTTAAAAACTATAGTTGTCTTTCACTTCTTTTACTTTGCTGCTATACATTTTTTTAGTCATTGTATCCTTTGAATTAGAGAATCCAAACTTGTCAATAACTGTGAATTGACTGAAATACTGTGTCTGAAATAAGTTTTGTGGCCTTTTCTCTTTATTTTCTTATCAGGGGAATTTCATCAAGAATTTCATCAGGAGCCTTCCCTTTTGACTGAAAATGATAACTCAGGAGAAGATAGAGAACAATTCACTGATGAAACTGATGCCCTCTCTACTAAATTTATTAGCTATATCAAGGCAAGTTTAAAAATTATTTTAATAATCTTAACTATCAATTAAAAATAGCCAAATTAACATTAAAAGGGTATGGTTATTGTAATAGGATAAAACCAGTGATTTGTTGGCAAATGTTTATTTAACAACTGGCTTTCTAGAGGGAAATAATGTACCACTTTTATATTTAATCTGCATAATTCCTATTTTCTCCATTACTTTCTTAAATCTAGTCAGTCAACAAAATAATAAATCAATCCCTGATTTGTAGGTTTTCTGAATTTCAAGATGTAAATGTTTACATTGAAAATTTAATGATCAGCTCTTGTTAATCAGTTAATCTGATACATCCTTAAATAACACCATAGAAATTAACAAACAAAAAGATAGTATTTTCATTTTGTGTCCTCTTCCAGATCTGTCAACTAATTTTCGCCCCATGTCCATTGATATTTTATTTCAATATTTCTTTAATATAAGAATAATTAATTTAATATAATATAATTCTTAAAATATATAGTTATGGAGATGTTTGCATAACTTCATATGTGTCTTCTTAATGGGGATGGAAGTATGGAGGAAGGGATAAAATCTGGAACTCAAAGTTTTAAAAACAAATATAAAAAACTGTTTTACATGTAACTGGGGAAAAGAAATTTTGCTCTGTATCACCTTACATGTTTTCCTGTATTTTCTTGTAGGTAATTTTATCTTTTATGGATCCATGATATTACATTTTAGTAATATAATGTAGTCATTGTTCAACCATTCTCTAATTACTGGATTTATAGGGGTTTTTTTTTTGTTTGTTTGTTTTTGTTTTTTTGCTATTACAAATAAAGAAACTTTAAGTATTTTTGAATAGCTAGGTCCTTTTTTCATTTTTGTACTTTCTTAGGGCCTAAGTCCTATCAACTAGATCACTGAATGAAAAGTCATTCGTTTTATTACCTTATTGTATATTTCCATATTGCTTTCCAAAATTTTTGCCCTAATCTCTTTCCACTATTAATGAACACTGACTTGTTTTCCCATTGACCTATCCACATTGGACTTTATCCTTTTTTTCAAAAAGAAAAACACTGTTTGCCATTTTAGAGAGTCTTAAATTATTTTAAGGTTGTTTGAGTCTAGTTTTTTCAATTACTGGGGAAATGAGCACCTTTTCATATTATAATTAAGTTATTTCTTTTTTCAGTAAATTACCTAATCATATTCTTTGACTGTTGTTCCCCTGCCAGAGAGGGAGTGTGGGTTATTAGTCTTATAGATGTTAACTAGCTGTTTATTGCTCTCAGATCTTTCATGTCTTATAAATGTATGGGAAATATCTTTCCAACCTATTTCTTTTCTTTTAAATTTAAAGATAATACTTTTTTTTGTTTTATAAAATCCTTTTTTCTTTATATAATCAAACCAGATCACTTGATCTCCCTGGTAACTTCTGTTTATTTGTTTGCAAGATATGCCCCTCTTCCCCATAGATCAGACAAGGGGGTTATTCCTTTGAGGAATATATTTCATTAAAAATCTGAATTGGAAGCCATCTAATCCAATTTATGCCTGAACAAAAAAAAATACCATTTATATAATACCTTTCAAGTGGTCATACAATTAACAATGCTTGAAGACCTCTGGGGAAGAGAGAGCCTTTTATATCTTAAGCTCCCTCATACTATCTTTAGATAGCTCTAATTGTTGGGAAGTGTTTCCTTATGTCATCTTAAATCTGCTTCTACCCAGTGTTTCTTCTATTCTTGCTTTACACCCCAATTATATTTTTTTTCTTCTCTATGCTAAACATCTTCATTTCCTTGTTTTTCATGGTCTTGAAGTCCTTCATTATCCTGGTTGTCATCACCTGGATCTCTCTAATTTCTTCAAATGTGGTATCCAAAACTACACATAATTCTCTAAATACAGTCTGACCAGGGCAAAAGACAGTACTACTGTCCACTCTCTCATTATGGACACTATGCCTCTTCTAATGCTCTAGATTTGCTTCCTCCATTGACTGTTACCCAAATGTTCCACACACATTCCTAGCTCACATTCCTAAATTTCACGTGATCTCTTCCTGATGGAATGAATGTTTTCCAGGTATTATTCCTTTAATTTACTAAAAGCTGCTTTCTGTTCAGAGAGAGAATACTGTTTAATTCCTTCTTCCCTGAGGACTTCACAGGATTCTTCTCAGACTCTTCTGATTATTTTTCTTTTTTTGTTTTTATATTTAAGTCCTTTTATTTTTGTAAGATATACTTCATTTCATTCCTATACCAGGCATTAAATACATATACAAACTTTCAAAGAGTAAGACTTTTAAGGTCTCATTTAGTGAGTAAGATCAATGAAAAATTTTTCATAGAGCTATTTGCAATTAGATTGAATAGTAAATATTTATGATGGGGCTAATTTGATATGTAATTTTTGTCCCAAAAATAGTGATTAGAAGAGGTAGAAAATTCAACATGTGTATTTAAACATTTTCTACTCCAAACTAATTGGTGCTTGATTTACCAAGGATGATGCTTTCAGTTTTTATTCCACTGGCATTAGTATCACAAATATTATATTTGCAGTATATTTTGTGTTCTTGTGTCAGTTTTTTATAGTTTTTCTGTTTATTCTCTTGTCATCTTCCATCTCTTCTTGCTGCTGTAGCTCTTAATCCTTTAGGATATTTTATTCTCCTGCTAGGTAGGTTGAGGTGAAAAGAGTTAAATGTCTGATCTTCAGTTAATGGATTCTATGACATCTGTCAGCTATTCAGAGATTTTTTTCTGGTTTATTTCCTGATTTTCATCTGTGCCACTGATAGGAGAGGCTTTCCGCTATTTCTAAATGGCAGAAAGCACTAGTTTGCTGGTCTGTTTTTCTTCTTCCTTATGATAGAAAGTTTCTTAGTGAAAAGATTCTGGTCATTTAAATAGTGCTTTACAGTTGAGTGGTTCAAAAGAATTAGTAGTAGTATTCTGACTTTATATTATTGACTTACAGAAAATAAGTCTGTCTCCAAGATGTATGGAGCGGTCAGGTCACCCTGATTACATGAATTAGTTGTGAGTCTTAAGTAAGAGGGACACTAGTAAAAGTGATCATAATATGTTCAAATTCAAAGAAAATTAAGTAACAAAATCCAAGAATAAAATTTTAAGGATGATAACTTAGAACAAATTTCTTCTGATTTAGGGTTTTAAAAGAAAATAAATGTTAATACACAAAAGTCTAAAAAAAGCTAGTAACCAGTCACAAAATTGTGCTACGGACTCAGGAACAACTAATACATAGAAATTGATTTAAGTTAGCAAGTACTTATCAAGTATTTCCTATGACTAATGCCCTGTGCTTTGTTAAAAAGGGGGATAGAGGAATAAAACCAAATGGATTTCAAGGCAAACAGGAAAGCCATTTTGGCCCTGGTTTGGGGACATATACTTAACAATATTAAGAGTTTATGGTACACAGCTTTAACAAATAAAAACTGCCATATTGTTTACCCTTTTGGAAGCATTTGGGAAATTGTAAAGGACTTTATAATCATGAACTATTATTTGGAAAGAGCTGTAGACTTAAGAGTTACCCAGGGATTTATTTTTCAACCCATCAATTTCTGGCTTGTGATGGGGAAAGATCATTTGAACTTTCTGAGTTAATTTGCTCATCTGAAAAATAGAGATATTAATGTTCAGAGAGTTGTCCTGAGGAAAGTGCTTTGAAAACCACCATGTACTACATAAATGTAAATTATTACTAGTAATCTTGTTCATTTTTAAATGTGATCAAATAGTAGGGGGAAAATTATTCTTTTCTAGAATCATTTTGAAAGCATGTACCTTGGTAATCATAACAATATGTGACTTTGGAGAAAACCAGACAACCTTCCCCCCCCTTCCCTTTTTGTCTGGAAAGGATAAATGCTGTACACAAGTGACAATCATATAATCATTTGGGCCTGCAAATGAAAACAAGAAGGTAGCTTTCTATAGCTACTATAATTGAAAGCCAACACCAAGCACAGAACCCTCCTCCATTATTTTTGCCAGACATGCAGAATGCAATGTGGAAATTGGTAGTTTGTTTTTTTGAAAGTTCATTGAGTTTACCATGGGAGAAAACCAATGGAGTCTACTTTGTTCATTAAGTAAAAAGTTAAACAAAAAAAGGCTGAGTTCTTTTCCAGCTAGGGGCCAGCTTTGGGCAATCAGCCACCTTCCCAGGAAAAAGACTAGCACGCTTCTTACTGGTACATCTGGCAGAATTGACTGGTACTCTTGAGCCTAGTTAATGATGTGCCAAAACCAGGACACGGAAAGCAATCCTTTTGTCTTCTGTTCCTTCCTCACCAGGGGAAACATACACCCATTCAGGGGTGGCTTCCGTTCTAGCTGTCAATTGAGTTAAAGCAGCATTTCTCTGTGTCAAGAGATGAAAGTGGAAGGAAACACATGGTTTACCAAATGGAAGGACACATGTGAGACACACCTTTCCAAATTAACTAGCAAGGCATAATCTCTCTGGGGGAAGAGCTTTTGGGCACATTTAAAATATTAGATGGAATTTGTGGCGTTTTTCTATTGCTAAGTAAGTGTATTCTTTCCTCCCCCATCTAGCCATTCTTCTTGCCTCCCTCTGGTGGAAGTGAAGGGCCACCCTGGGATCTGGCAAGCCCATTAAAAGGATCTGATCACCATCGGGGGTATGGAGAGAATAGTGAGAGATAAAAGCCCTGATTTTTAACTACTGTAATTACTGACTTCAAGCTGATAGATGACGCCGTTTTGGCACAGGGTCTGGCTATTGAATAACAAAGCCCTGTTCTCAGAGGACCTGTATGTTGCTTGTTCACAGGGCAGAACGAGTGACTGTGATGAGTTATTACGGATAGAAGAGGACACACACTGGCAAACGGAAGGAATGTGAGTGCTGATTTATGTTAAGCAAAAGATACATCCATTTTCGTCCCTCTTTTTTCAGGTAGAATGGCAGCTAACATGTAATATTTTATCCAGTTTTCCTTTGGATGCTTCTTTTATTTGAATACATATACAATGACAAAAATGCAAAATATATCAATTCCCAATACTTGTTATCATAGTATTAAGCAGTTAAGAATAATGTGTTAGGTTACCCAACCACCTTCTTTCCCATACCTTCTATGATTATGTCAGATTCTACCACAAAATAATGGATTAAGTATGATTTCTAGATTTCCAGTTCCATGTTTCTTTATATTTTGTCATTCCCCTATGGCAACCCGTAAGTCTTGGCAAGAGCCCTTGACATGGGTTTTGTTTTATTTTGTTTTTGTAAAAATAGCAAACATATCTTCTATCCTGTTCTAAGTTTAACTGGAAGGACAGAGAAGATATTAACAGATCCCTTTTACCAGTAGATCTAAAAATGGAGTCTGAATTCACATGCATTTTTCCCTAAAATGGCCTATCTTTATATATGTTATGTTCTACATGACCACTTATCATATTTCCTCTTCTCCCAAAGGAAGGATTTCACAGTATGTTTCAGAAAATTATTCAAAAGTTCTTCTCCCTGTAGAGTGACATAAATTTCAGGGTAAAAGGAGATTTTCACTTTTATATCATTTATATCATTCATCTTTTGGTCAAGAGAGTAGAAGAGTTTTTTGGAGGTCACTAACACATGTGCTCAGCTTTTCAGTATTCATGTTTATATGAAATGGAAGATATTTACCTTGATTTTAAAATCCTAAGATATTAACACTGGGAGGAATAACAACAATATTAACTAATAATAAGTAAATTTTATGTAGCTCATTAAGGCTTACAAAGCATTTTACTAAAAATAACTCCCATTTTACAAAGGAGGAGAGTCAGACAGGTTAAGTGACTTGCACTGAATCACACAACTAATAACCATCTGAAGTTAGGTTTGAATTCAGAGCTTCCTGAATCTAGGTCCAGTGTGCAATATCTTGAGCCATTTACTTGTTTAAGACATTAGTTTTCCTGATAAAAAATAAATAAATAAATAAAAAACTGAGACCCAGAGGAATTTTGTAATCTGAGTTTACATAGTTAGCACGGATATGACTTGAATTCAGTTTTCCTAATTCACAGTCCAATATATATGACTTTTTAAAAAAATGGTATTATCATTTCTTCTTTAAAATGAGAATGGAATTTGGAATAAAAGTTAATTAACTAGAATTAGCTATCTTAGATCCGTAATATTTAGAGCTAAGTATATAATCCAGAGCCTTCAACATTCAACAGGCCTTTATTAACATTAATTGTTATATTATCACCTACTGTATACAAAGCCCTCAATGAATTTAGCTTCTGTCTAGTAGGGAAGATTAAAATACATACAGATATCTCTAAAATAGAATAAATATAGGTACAAAAAAACTGTATAATTGAATTACTGTGATGGTTTCAAAGAAAAGTCATTCCTTACTGGAAGCATGGGGAAAGTTTTCAGAAGAAAAGGTGGTGTTGAGTAGGGTATTAAAAGCCAGAAGCAATTTGGCATAGTGGATAGTGATGTGATCTACAGTCAGAATACTGTGGACAAATCCCTAAGACTATAAGTTGTATAGATGTCTACCTGTATTAGTAGAGGAAGTTTCCTCACCTAGAAATTAACTTTACTTAATGAAATGAAAGGTCTAATCCCTACTCTTATCCCTTGAAGGCCAGGTAGGATTTTGGCAGACAAAAGTTTTTTTTGTTTGTTGTTTTGTTTTTGTTTTTGTTTTTTTAATTAATTAATTAATTTTTACAAAAATTTTATGCGTAGGTAATTTTCCAGCATTGGCAATTGCCAAACCTTTTGTTTCAATTTTTCCCCTCCTTCCCCCAGATGGCAGGTTGACCAATACATGTTAAATATGTTAAAGTATAAGTTAAAAT